>NW_028116057.1:0-26522 GCF_964273445.1 Streptopelia decaocto
GTCCATCACTCTGCCCTGTCCATCACTGCACTGTCCATCACTGCACTGTCCATCACTCTCACTGTCCATCACTCTGCCCTGTCCATCACTCTCACTGTCCATCACTCTGCCCTGTCCATCACTGCCCTGTCCATCACTGCACTGTCCATCACTCTCACTGTCCATCACTCTGCCCTGTCCATCACTGCACTGTCCATCACTGCACTGTCCATCACTGCACTGTCCATCACTCTCACTGTCCATCACTCTGCCCTGTCCATCACTCTGCACTGTCCATCACTCTGCCCTGTCCATCACTGCACTGTCCATCACTCTCACTGTCCATCACTGCCCTGTCCATCACTGCACTGTCCATCACTCTGCCCTGTCCATCACTGCACTGTCCATCACTGCACTGTCCATCACTCTGCCCTGTCCATCACTCTGCACTGTCCATCACTGCCCTGTCCATCACTCTCACTGTCCATCACTGCACTGTCCATCACTCTCACTGTCCATCACTGCCCTGTCCATCACTCTGCACTGTCCATCACTCTGCACTGTCCATCACTGCACTGTCCATCACTCTCACTGTCCATCACTGCACTGTCCATCACTCTGCACTGTCCATCACTGCCCTGTCCATCACTCTGCACTGTCCATCACTCTGCACTGTCCATCACTGCACTGTCCATCACTCTCACTGTCCATCACTCTCACTGTCCATCACTCTGCCCTGTCCATCACTGCACTGTCCATCACTCTCACTGTCCATCACTCTCACTGTCCATCACTGCCCTGTCCATCACTGCACTGTCCATCACTCTGCCCTGTCCATCACTCTGCACTGTCCATCACTGCACTGTCCATCACTGCCCTGTCCATCACTGCCCTGTCCATCACTCTCACTGTCCATCACTCTCACTGTCCATCAGTGCACTGTCCATCACTGCACTGTCCATCACTGCCCTGTCCATCACTCTCACTGTCCATCACTGCACTGTCCATCACTCTCACTGTCCATCACTCTGCCCTGTCCATCACTCTGCACTGTCCATCACTCTGCCCTGTCCATCACTGCACTGTCCATCACTCTCACTGTCCATCACTGCACTGTCCATCACTGCACTGTCCATCACTCTGCCCTGTCCATCACTGCACTGTCCATCACTGCACTGTCCATCACTCTGCCCTGTCCATCACTCTGCACTGTCCATCACTGCCCTGTCCATCACTCTCACTGTCCATCACTGCCCTGTCCATCACTCTGCACTGTCCATCACTCTGCACTGTCCATCACTGCACTGTCCATCACTCTCACTGTCCATCACTGCACTGTCCATCACTCTGCACTGTCCATCACTGCCCTGTCCATCACTCTGCACTGTCCATCACTCTGCACTGTCCATCACTGCACTGTCCATCACTCTCACTGTCCATCACTCTCACTGTCCATCACTCTGCCCTGTCCATCACTGCACTGTCCATCACTCTCACTGTCCATCACTCTCACTGTCCATCACTGCCCTGTCCATCACTGCACTGTCCATCACTCTGCCCTGTCCATCACTCTGCACTGTCCATCACTGCACTGTCCATCACTGCCCTGTCCATCACTGCCCTGTCCATCACTCTCACTGTCCATCACTCTCACTGTCCATCAGTGCACTGTCCATCACTGCACTGTCCATCACTGCCCTGTCCATCACTGCACTGTCCATCACTGCCCTGTCCATCACTCTCACTGTCCATCACTGCACTGTCCATCACTGCCCTGTCCATCACTGCACTGTCCATCACTGCCCTGTCCATCACTCTGCCCTGTCCATCACTGCACTGTCCATCACTGCACTGTCCATCACTCTGCACTGTCCATCACTCTGCCCTGTCCATCACTGCACTGTCCATCACTCTCACTGTCCATCACTGCACTGTCCATCACTGCACTGTCCATCACTCTGCCCTGTCCATCACTGCACTGTCCATCACTGCACTGTCCATCACTCCACCCTGTCCATCACTCTGCACTGTCCATCACTGCCCTGTCCATCACTCTCACTGTCCATCACTGCCCTGTCCATCACTCTGCACTGTCCATCACTCTGCACTGTCCATCACTGCACTGTCCATCACTCTCACTGTCCATCACTGCACTGTCCATCACTCTGCACTGTCCATCACTGCCCTGTCCATCACTCTGCACTGTCCATCACTCTGCACTGTCCATCACTGCACTGTCCATCACTCTCACTGTCCATCACTCTCACTGTCCATCACTCTGCCCTGTCCATCACTGCACTGTCCATCACTCTCACTGTCCATCACTGCCCTGTCCATCACTGCACTGTCCATCACTCTGCCCTGTCCATCACTCTGCACTGTCCATCACTGCCCTGTCCATCACTGCCCTGTCCATCACTCTCACTGTCCATCACTCTCACTGTCCATCAGTGCACTGTCCATCACTGCACTGTCCATCACTGCCCTGTCCATCACTGCACTGTCCATCACTGCCCTGTCCATCACTCTCACTGTCCATCACTGCACTGTCCATCACTGCCCTGTCCATCACTCTGCCCTGTCCATCACTGCACTGTCCATCACTGCACTGTCCATCACTCTGCCCTGTCCATCACTCTGCACTGTCCATCACTGCACTGTCCATCACTGCACTGTCCATCACTCTGCCCTGTCCATCACTCTCACTGTCCATCACTGCCCTGTCCATCACTGCACTGTCCATCACTGCACTGTCCATCACTCTCACTGTCCATCACTGCACTGTCCATCACTGCACTGTCCATCACTCTGCCCTGTCCATCACTGCACTGTCCATCACTGCACTGTCCATCACTCTGCCCTGTCCATCACTCTGCACTGTCCATCACTGCCCTGTCCATCACTCTCACTGTCCATCACTGCACTGTCCATCACTCTCACTGTCCATCACTGCACTGTCCATCACTCTGCCCTGTCCATCACTCTGCACTGTCCATCACTCTCACTGTCCATCACTCTCACTGTCCATCACTGCACTGTCCATCACTCTGCACTGTCCATCACTGCCCTGTCCATCACTCTGCACTGTCCATCACTCTGCACTGTCCATCACTGCACTGTCCATCACTCTCACTGTCCATCACTGCACTGTCCATCACTCTGCACTGTCCATCACTGCCCTGTCCATCACTCTGCACTGTCCATCACTCTGCACTGTCCATCACTGCACTGTCCATCACTCTCACTGTCCATCACTGCACTGTCCATCACTCTCACTGTCCATCACTCTCACTGTCCATCACTGCCCTGTCCATCACTGCACTGTCCATCACTCTGCCCTGTCCATCACTGCACTGTCCATCACTGCCCTGTCCATCACTGCCCTGTCCATCACTCTCACTGTCCATCACTCTCACTGTCCATCAGTGCACTGTCCATCACTGCACTGTCCATCACTGCACTGTCCATCACTCTGCCCTGTCCATCACTGCACTGTCCATCACTGCACTGTCCATCACTCTGCACTGTCCATCACTCTGCACTGTCCATCACTGCCCTGTCCATCACTCTGCACTGTCCATCACTCTGCACTGTCCATCACTGCACTGTCCATCACTCTCACTGTCCATCACTCTCACTGTCCATCACTGCACTGTCCATCACTGCACTGTCCATCACTCTCACTGTCCATCACTGCCCTGTCCATCACTGCACTGTCCATCACTCTGCCCTGTCCATCACTCTGCACTGTCCATCACTGCACTGTCCATCACTGCCCTGTCCATCACTGCCCTGTCCATCACTCTCACTGTCCATCACTCTCACTGTCCATCAGTGCACTGTCCATCACTGCACTGTCCATCACTGCCCTGTCCATCACTGCACTGTCCATCACTGCCCTGTCCATCACTCTCACTGTCCATCACTGCACTGTCCATCACTGCCCTGTCCATCACTGCACTGTCCATCACTGCCCTGTCCATCACTCTGCCCTGTCCATCACTGCACTGTCCATCACTGCACTGTCCATCACTCTGCCCTGTCCATCACTCTGCACTGTCCATCACTGCACTGTCCATCACTGCACTGTCCATCACTCTGCCCTGTCCATCACTCTCACTGTCCATCACTGCCCTGTCCATCACTCTGCCCTGTCCATCACTGCACTGTCCATCACTGCACTGTCCATCACTGCACTGTCCATCACTCTCACTGTCCATCACTGCACTGTCCATCACTGCACTGTCCATCACTCTCACTGTCCATCACTCTGCCCTGTCCATCACTCTGCCCTGTCCATCACTGCCCTGTCCATCACTCTGCACTGTCCATCACTGCACTGTCCATCACTGCACTGTCCATCACTCTGCCCTGTCCATCACTCTGCACTGTCCATCACTGCACTGTCCATCACTGCACTGTCCATCACTCTGCCCTGTCCATCACTCTCACTGTCCATCACTGCACTGTCCATCACTGCACTGTCCATCACTCTGCCCTGTCCATCACTCTGCACTGTCCATCACTCTGCCCTGTCCATCACTGCACTGTCCATCACTCTCACTGTCCATCACTGCACTGTCCATCACTCTGCACTGTCCATCACTCTGCACTGTCCATCACTGCACTGTCCATCACTGCACTGTCCATCACTCTGCCCTGTCCATCACTGCACTGTCCATCACTCTCACTGTCCATCACTCTGCCCTGTCCATCACTCTCACTGTCCATCACTCTCACTGTCCATCACTCTGCACTGTCCATCACTCTCACTGTCCATCACTGCACTGTCCATCACTCTCACTGTCCATCACTGCCCTGTCCATCACTCTCACTGTCCATCACTCTCACTGTCCATCACTGCACTGTCCATCACTCTCACTGTCCATCACTGCCCTGTCCATCACTGCACTGTCCATCACTGCACTGTCCATCACTCTGCCCTGTCCATCACTCTGCACTGTCCATCACTGCACTGTCCATCACTGCACTGTCCATCACTGCACTGTCCATCACTCTCACTGTCCATCACTGCCCTGTCCATCACTCTGCACTGTCCATCACTGCACTGTCCATCACTGCACTGTCCATCACTCTGCCCTGTCCATCACTGCACTGTCCATCACTCTCACTGTCCATCACTGCACTGTCCATCACTCTGCCCTGTCCATCACTCTGCACTGTCCATCACTGCCCTGTCCATCACTCTGCACTGTCCATCACTGCACTGTCCATCACTGCACTGTCCATCACTGCACTGTCCATCACTCTGCCCTGTCCATCACTGCACTGTCCATCACTCTCACTGTCCATCACTCTGCACTGTCCATCACTGCACTGTCCATCACTCTGCCCTGTCCATCACTCTGCCCTGTCCATCACTCTCACTGTCCATCACTGCACTGTCCATCACTCTGCCCTGTCCATCACTCTGCACTGTCCATCACTGCACTGTCCATCACTCTGCCCTGTCCATCACTCTGCACTGTCCATCACTCTCACTGTCCATCACTGCCCTGTCCATCACTGCACTGTCCATCACTCTCACTGTCCATCACTGCACTGTCCATCACTCTCACTGTCCATCACTGCCCTGTCCATCACTGCACTGTCCATCACTCTCACTGTCCATCACTCTGCCCTGTCCATCACTGCACTGTCCATCACTGCACTGTCCATCACTCTCACTGTCCATCACTCTGCCCTGTCCATCACTCTGCACTGTCCATCACTCTGCCCTGTCCATCACTGCACTGTCCATCACTCTCACTGTCCATCACTGCACTGTCCATCACTGCACTGTCCATCACTCTGCCCTGTCCATCACTGCACTGTCCATCACTGCACTGTCCATCACTCTGCCCTGTCCATCACTCTGCACTGTCCATCACTGCCCTGTCCATCACTCTCACTGTCCATCACTGCACTGTCCATCACTCTCACTGTCCATCACTGCCCTGTCCATCACTCTGCACTGTCCATCACTCTGCACTGTCCATCACTGCACTGTCCATCACTCTCACTGTCCATCACTGCACTGTCCATCACTCTGCACTGTCCATCACTGCCCTGTCCATCACTCTGCACTGTCCATCACTCTGCACTGTCCATCACTGCACTGTCCATCACTCTCACTGTCCATCACTCTCACTGTCCATCACTCTGCCCTGTCCATCACTGCACTGTCCATCACTCTCACTGTCCATCACTCTCACTGTCCATCACTGCCCTGTCCATCACTGCACTGTCCATCACTCTGCCCTGTCCATCACTGCACTGTCCATCACTGCCCTGTCCATCACTGCCCTGTCCATCACTCTCACTGTCCATCACTCTCACTGTCCATCAGTGCACTGTCCATCACTGCACTGTCCATCACTGCCCTGTCCATCACTCTCACTGTCCATCACTGCACTGTCCATCACTCTCACTGTCCATCACTCTGCCCTGTCCATCACTCTGCACTGTCCATCACTCTGCCCTGTCCATCACTGCACTGTCCATCACTCTCACTGTCCATCACTGCACTGTCCATCACTGCACTGTCCATCACTCTGCCCTGTCCATCACTGCACTGTCCATCACTCTGCCCTGTCCATCACTCTGCACTGTCCATCACTGCCCTGTCCATCACTCTCACTGTCCATCACTGCCCTGTCCATCACTCTGCACTGTCCATCACTCTGCACTGTCCATCACTCTGCACTGTCCATCACTGCACTGTCCATCACTGCACTGTCCATCACTGCACTGTCCATCACTGCACTGTCCATCACTCTCACTGTCCATCACTCTGCCACTGTCTCATCACTGCACTGTCCATCACTCTCACTGTCCATCACTCTGCACTGTCCATCACTGCCCTGTCCATCACTGCACTGTCCATCACTCTGCCCTGTCCATCACTCTGCACTGTCCATCACTGCACTGTCCATCACTGCCCTGTCCATCACTGCCCTGTCCATCACTCTCACTGTCCATCACTCTCACTGTCCATCACTGCACTGTCCATCACTGCACTGTCCATCACTGCCCTGTCCATCACTGCACTGTCCATCACTGCCCTGTCCATCACTCTCACTGTCCATCACTGCACTGTCCATCACTGCCCTGTCCATCACTGCACTGTCCATCACTGCCCTGTCCATCACTCTCACTGTCCATCACTGCACTGTCCATCACTGCCCTGTCCATCACTGCACTGTCCATCACTGCCCTGTCCATCACTCTGCCCTGTCCATCACTGCACTGTCCATCACTGCACTGTCCATCACTCTGCACTGTCCATCACTCTGCCCTGTCCATCACTGCACTGTCCATCACTCTCACTGTCCATCACTGCACTGTCCATCACTGCACTGTCCATCACTCTGCCCTGTCCATCACTGCACTGTCCATCACTGCACTGTCCATCACTCTGCCCTGTCCATCACTGCACTGTCCATCACTGCACTGTCCATCACTCTCACTGTCCATCACTCTGCACTGTCCATCACTGCCCTGTCCATCACTCTCACTGTCCATCACTGCCCTGTCCATCACTCTGCACTGTCCATCACTCTGCACTGTCCATCACTGCACTGTCCATCACTCTCACTGTCCATCACTGCACTGTCCATCACTCTGCACTGTCCATCACTGCCCTGTCCATCACTCTGCACTGTCCATCACTCTGCACTGTCCATCACTGCACTGTCCATCACTCTCACTGTCCATCACTCTCACTGTCCATCACTCTGCCCTGTCCATCACTGCACTGTCCATCACTCTCACTGTCCATCACTCTCACTGTCCATCACTGCCCTGTCCATCACTCTCACTGTCCATCACTGCACTGTCCATCACTCTGCCCTGTCCATCACTCTGCACTGTCCATCACTGCACTGTCCATCACTGCACTGTCCATCACTGCACTGTCCATCACTGCCCTGTCCATCACTCTCACTGTCCATCACTGCACTGTCCATCACTGCACTGTCCATCACTGCACTGTCCATCACTGCCCTGTCCATCACTCTGCACTGTCCATCACTGCACTGTCCATCACTGCACTGTCCATCACTCTGCACTGTCCATCACTCTGCCCTGTCCATCACTGCACTGTCCATCACTCTCACTGTCCATCACTGCACTGTCCATCACTGCACTGTCCATCACTCTGCCCTGTCCATCACTGCACTGTCCATCACTGCACTGTCCATCACTCTGCCCTGTCCATCACTCTGCACTGTCCATCACTGCACTGTCCATCACTCTCACTGTCCATCACTGCACTGTCCATCACTCTGCACTGTCCATCACTCTGCACTGTCCATCACTGCACTGTCCATCACTCTCACTGTCCATCACTGCACTGTCCATCACTCTGCACTGTCCATCACTGCCCTGTCCATCACTCTGCACTGTCCATCACTCTGCACTGTCCATCACTGCACTGTCCATCACTCTCACTGTCCATCACTCTCACTGTCCATCACTCTGCCCTGTCCATCACTGCACTGTCCATCACTCTCACTGTCCATCACTGCCCTGTCCATCACTGCACTGTCCATCACTCTGCCCTGTCCATCACTCTGCACTGTCCATCACTGCACTGTCCATCACTGCCCTGTCCATCACTGCCCTGTCCATCACTCTCACTGTCCATCACTCTCACTGTCCATCAGTGCACTGTCCATCACTGCACTGTCCATCACTCTGCCCTGTCCATCACTGCACTGTCCATCACTGCACTGTCCATCACTCTCACTGTCCATCACTCTGCCCTGTCCATCACTCTGCCCTGCCATCATGCAGTCCATCACTGCACTGTCCATCACTCTGCACTGTCCATCACTGCACTGTCCATCACTGCACTGTCCATCACTGCACTGTCCATCACTCTGCCCTGTCCATCACTCTGCACTGTCCATCACTGCACTGTCCATCACTGCACTGTCCATCACTCTGCCCTGTCCATCACTCTCACTGTCCATCACTGCACTGTCCATCACTGCACTGTCCATCACTCTGCCCTGTCCATCACCTGCACTGTCCATCACTGCACTGTCCATCACTGCACTGTCCATCACTCTCACTGTCCATCACTGCACTGTCCATCACTCTGCACTGTCCATCACTCTGCACTGTCCATCACTGCACTGTCCATCACTGCACTGTCCATCACTCTGCCCTGTCCATCACTCTGCACTGTCCATCACTCGCACTGTCCATCACTGCACTGTCCTGTCCATCACTCTGCCCTGTCCATCACTCTCACTGTCCATCACTCTGCCCTGTCCATCACTGCCCTGTCCATCACTGCACTGTCCATCACTCTCACTGTCCATCACTCTGCCCTGTCCATCACTGCACTGTCCATCACTGCACTGTCCATCACTCTCAGTGTCCATCACTCTGCCCTGTCCATCACTCTGCACTGTCCATCACTCTGCCCTGTCCATCACTGCACTGTCCATCACTCTCACTGTCCATCACTGCACTGTCCATCACTGCACTGTCCATCACTCTGCCCTGTCCATCACTGCACTGTCCATCACTGCACTGTCCATCACTCTGCCCTGTCCATCACTCTGCACTGTCCATCACTGCCCTGTCCATCACTCTCACTGTCCATCACTGCACTGTCCATCACTCTCACTGTCCATCACTGCCCTGTCCATCACTCTGCACTGTCCATCACTCTGCACTGTCCATCACTGCACTGTCCATCACTCTCACTGTCCATCACTGCACTGTCCATCACTCTGCACTGTCCATCACTGCCCTGTCCATCACTCTGCACTGTCCATCACTCTGCACTGTCCATCACTGCACTGTCCATCACTCTCACTGTCCATCACTCTCACTGTCCATCACTCTGCCCTGTCCATCACTGCACTGTCCATCACTCTCACTGTCCATCACTCTCACTGTCCATCACTGCCCTGTCCATCACTGCACTGTCCATCACTCTGCCCTGTCCATCACTCTGCACTGTCCATCACTGCACTGTCCATCACTGCCCTGTCCATCACTGCCCTGTCCATCACTCTCACTGTCCATCACTCTCACTGTCCATCAGTGCACTGTCCATCACTGCACTGTCCATCACTGCCCTGTCCATCACTGCACTGTCCATCACTGCCCTGTCCATCACTCTCACTGTCCATCACTGCACTGTCCATCACTGCCCTGTCCATCACTCTGCACTGTCCATCACTCTGCACTGTCCATCACTGCACTGTCCATCACTGCACTGTCCATCACTGCACTGTCCATCACTCTGCACTGTCCATCACTGCCCTGTCCATCACTCTGCACTGTCCATCACTCTGCACTGTCCATCACTGCACTGTCCATCACTCTCACTGTCCATCACTCTCACTGTCCATCACTCTGCCCTGTCCATCACTGCACTGTCCATCACTCTCACTGTCCATCACTCTCACTGTCCATCACTGCCCTGTCCATCACTGCACTGTCCATCACTCTGCCCTGTCCATCACTCTGCACTGTCCATCACTGCACTGTCCATCACTGCCCTGTCCATCACTGCCCTGTCCATCACTCTCACTGTCCATCACTCTCACTGTCCATCAGTGCACTGTCCATCAGTGCACTGTCCATCACTGCCCTGTCCATCACTGCACTGTCCATCACTGCCCTGTCCATCACTCTCACTGTCCATCACTGCACTGTCCATCACTGCCCTGTCCATCACTGCACTGTCCATCACTGCCCTGTCCATCACTCTGCCCTGTCCATCACTGCACTGTCCATCACTGCACTGTCCATCACTCTGCACTGTCCATCACTCTGCCCTGTCCATCACTGCACTGTCCATCACTCTCACTGTCCATCACTGCACTGTCCATCACTGCACTGTCCATCACTCTGCCCTGTCCATCACTGCACTGTCCATCACTGCACTGTCCATCACTCTGCCCTGTCCATCACTCTGCACTGTCCATCACTGCCCTGTCCATCACTCTCACTGTCCATCACTGCCCTGTCCATCACTCTGCACTGTCCATCACTCTGCACTGTCCATCACTGCACTGTCCATCACTCTCACTGTCCATCACTGCACTGTCCATCACTCTGCACTGTCCATCACTGCACTGTCCATCACTCTGCACTGTCCATCACTGCCCTGTCCATCACTCTGCACTGTCCATCACTCTGCACTGTCCATCACTGCACTGTCCATCACTCTCACTGTCCATCACTCTCACTGTCCATCACTCTGCCCTGTCCATCACTGCACTGTCCATCACTCTCACTGTCCATCACTGCCCTGTCCATCACTCTGCACTGTCCATCACTCTGCACTGTCCATCACTGCACTGTCCATCACTCTCACTGTCCATCACTGCACTGTCCATCACTCTGCACTGTCCATCACTGCCCTGTCCATCACTCTGCACTGTCCATCACTCTGCACTGTCCATCACTGCACTGTCCATCACTCTCACTGTCCATCACTCTCACTGTCCATCACTCTGCCCTGTCCATCACTGCACTGTCCATCACTCTCACTGTCCATCACTGCCCTGTCCATCACTGCACTGTCCATCACTCTGCCCTGTCCATCACTCTGCACTGTCCATCACTGCACTGTCCATCACTGCCCTGTCCATCACTGCCCTGTCCATCACTCTCACTGTCCATCACTCTCACTGTCCATCAGTGCACTGTCCATCACTGCACTGTCCATCACTGCCCTGTCCATCACTGCACTGTCCATCACTGCCCTGTCCATCACTCTCACTGTCCATCACTGCACTGTCCATCACTGCCCTGTCCATCACTGCACTGTCCATCACTGCCCTGTCCATCACTCTGCCCTGTCCATCACTGCACTGTCCATCACTGCACTGTCCATCACTCTGCCCTGTCCATCACTCTGCACTGTCCATCACTGCACTGTCCATCACTGCACTGTCCATCACTCTGCCCTGTCCATCACTCTCACTGTCCATCACTGCCCTGTCCATCACTCTGCCCTGTCCATCACTGCACTGTCCATCACTGCACTGTCCATCACTGCACTGTCCATCACTCTCACTGTCCATCACTGCACTGTCCATCACTGCACTGTCCATCACTCTCACTGTCCATCACTCTGCCCTGTCCATCACTCTGCCCTGTCCATCACTGCCCTGTCCATCACTCTGCACTGTCCATCACTGCACTGTCCATCACTGCACTGTCCATCACTCTGCCCTGTCCATCACTCTGCACTGTCCATCACTGCACTGTCCATCACTGCACTGTCCATCACTCTGCCCTGTCCATCACTCTCACTGTCCATCACTGCACTGTCCATCACTGCACTGTCCATCACTCTGCCCTGTCCATCACTCTGCACTGTCCATCACTCTGCCCTGTCCATCACTGCACTGTCCATCACTCTCACTGTCCATCACTGCACTGTCCATCACTCTGCACTGTCCATCACTCTGCACTGTCCATCACTGCACTGTCCATCACTGCACTGTCCATCACTCTGCCCTGTCCATCACTGCACTGTCCATCACTCTCACTGTCCATCACTCTGCCCTGTCCATCACTCTCACTGTCCATCACTCTCACTGTCCATCACTCTGCACTGTCCATCACTCTCACTGTCCATCACTGCCCTGTCCATCACTCTCACTGTCCATCACTCTCACTGTCCATCACTGCACTGTCCATCACTCTCACTGTCCATCACTGCCCTGTCCATCACTGCACTGTCCATCACTGCACTGTCCATCACTCTGCCCTGTCCATCACTCTGCACTGTCCATCACTGCACTGTCCATCACTGCACTGTCCATCACTCTCACTGTCCATCACTGCCCTGTCCATCACTCTGCACTGTCCATCACTGCACTGTCCATCACTGCACTGTCCATCACTCTGCCCTGTCCATCACTGCACTGTCCATCACTCTCACTGTCCATCACTGCACTGTCCATCACTCTGCCCTGTCCATCACTCTGCACTGTCCATCACTGCCCTGTCCATCACTCTGCACTGTCCATCACTGCACTGTCCATCACTGCACTGTCCATCACTGCACTGTCCATCACTCTGCCCTGTCCATCACTGCACTGTCCATCACTCTCACTGTCCATCACTCTGCACTGTCCATCACTGCACTGTCCATTACTCTGCCCTGTCCATCACTCTGCCCTGTCCATCACTCTCACTGTCCATCACTGCACTGTCCATCACTCTGCCCTGTCCATCACTCTGCACTGTCCATCACTCTGCCCTGTCCATCACTGCACTGTCCATCACTGCACTGTCCATCACTCTCACTGTCCATCACTCTGCCCTGTCCATCACTCTCACTGTCCATCACTCTGCCCTGTCCATCACTGCCCTGTCCATCACTGCACTGTCCATCACTCTCACTGTCCATCACTCTGCCCTGTCCATCACTGCACTGTCCATCACTGCACTGTCCATCACTCTCACTGTCCATCACTCTGCCCTGTCCATCACTCTGCACTGTCCATCACTCTGCCCTGTCCATCACTGCCCTGTCCATCACTCTCACTGTCCATCACTGCACTCTCCATCACTGCACTGTCCATCACTCTGCCCTGTCCATCACTGCACTGTCCATCACTGCACTGTCCATCACTCTGCCCTGTCCATCACTCTGCACTGTCCATCACTGCCCTGTCCATCACTCTCACTGTCCATCACTGCACTGTCCATCACTCTCACTGTCCATCACTGCCCTGTCCATCACTCTGCACTGTCCATCACTCTGCACTGTCCATCACTGCACTGTCCATCACTCTCACTGTCCATCACTGCACTGTCCATCACTCTGCACTGTCCATCACTGCCCTGTCCATCACTCTGCACTGTCCATCACTCTGCACTGTCCATCACTGCACTGTCCATCACTCTCACTGTCCATCACTCTCACTGTCCATCACTCTGCCCTGTCCATCACTGCACTGTCCATCACTCTCACTGTCCATCACTCTCACTGTCCATCACTGCACTGTCCATCACTGCACTGTCCATCACTCTGCCCTGTCCATCACTCTTCACTGTCCATCACTGCACTGTCCATCACTGCCCTGTCCATCACTGCCCTGTCCATCACTCTCACTGTCCATCACTCTCACTGTCCATCAGTGCACTGTCCATCACTGCACTGTCCATCACTGCCCTGTCCATCACTCTCACTGTCCATCACTGCACTGTCCATCACTCTCACTGTCCATCACTCTGCCCTGTCCATCACTCTGCACTGTCCATCACTCTGCCCTGTCCATCACTGCCCTGTCCATCACTGCACTGTCCATCACTCTCACTGTCCATCACTGCACTGTCCATCACTGCACTGTCCATCACTCTGCCCTGTCCATCACTGCACTGTCCATCACTGCACTGTCCATCACTCTGCCCTGTCCATCACTCTGCACTGTCCATCACTGCCCTGTCCATCACTCTCACTGTCCATCACTGCCCTGTCCATCACTCTGCACTGTCCATCACTCTGCACTGTCCATCACTGCACTGTCCATCACTCTCACTGTCCATCACTGCACTGTCCATCACTCTGCACTGTCCATCACTGCCCTGTCCATCACTCTGCACTGTCCATCACTCTGCACTGTCCATCACTGCACTGTCCATCACTCTCACTGTCCATCACTCTCACTGTCCATCACTCTGCCCTGTCCATCACTGCACTGTCCATCACTCTCACTGTCCATCACTCTCACTGTCCATCACTGCCCTGTCCATCACTGCACTGTCCATCACTCTGCCCTGTCCATCACTCTGCACTGTCCATCACTGCACTGTCCATCACTGCCCTGTCCATCACTGCCCTGTCCATCACTCTCACTGTCCATCACTCTCACTGTCCATCAGTGCACTGTCCATCACTGCACTGTCCATCACTGCCCTGTCCATCACTGCACTGTCCATCACTGCCCTGTCCATCACTCTCACTGTCCATCACTGCACTGTCCATCACTGCCCTGTCCATCACTGCACTGTCCATCACTGCCCTGTCCATCACTCTCACTGTCCATCACTGCACTGTCCATCACTGCCCTGTCCATCACTGCACTGTCCATCACTGCCCTGTCCATCACTCTGCCCTGTCCATCACTGCACTGTCCATCACTGCACTGTCCATCACTCTGCACTGTCCATCACTCTGCCCTGTCCATCACTGCACTGTCCATCACTCTCACTGTCCATCACTGCACTGTCCATCACTGCACTGTCCATCACTCTGCCCTGTCCATCACTGCACTGTCCATCACTGCACTGTCCATCACTCTGCCCTGTCCATCACTGCACTGTCCATCACTGCACTGTCCATCACTCTCACTGTCCATCACTCTGCACTGTCCATCACTGCCCTGTCCATCACTCTCACTGTCCATCACTGCCCTGTCCATCACTCTGCACTGTCCATCACTCTGCACTGTCCATCACTGCACTGTCCATCACTCTCACTGTCCATCACTGCACTGTCCATCACTCTGCACTGTCCATCACTGCCCTGTCCATCACTCTGCACTGTCCATCACTCTGCACTGTCCATCACTGCACTGTCCATCACTCTCACTGTCCATCACTCTCACTGTCCATCACTCTGCCCTGTCCATCACTGCACTGTCCATCACTCTCACTGTCCATCACTCTCACTGTCCATCACTGCCCTGTCCATCACTTTCACTGTCCATCACTGCACTGTCCATCACTCTGCCCTGTCCATCACTCTGCACTGTCCATCACTGCACTGTCCATCACTGCCCTGTCCATCACTGCCCTGTCCATAACTCTCACTGTCCATCACTCTCACTGTCCATCAGTGCACTGTCCATCACTGCACTGTCCATCACTGCCCTGTCCATCACTGCACTGTCCATCACTGCCCTGTCCATCACTCTCACTGTCCATCACTGCACTGTCCATCACTGCCCTGTCCATCACTGCACTGTCCATCACTGCCCTGTCCATCACTCTGCCCTGTCCATCACTGCACTGTCCATCACTGCACTGTCCATCACTCTGCCCTGTCCATCACTCTGCACTGTCCATCACTGCACTGTCCATCACTGCACTGTCCATCACTCTGCCCTGTCCATCACTCTCACTGTCCATCACTGCCCTGTCCATCACTCTGCCCTGTCCATCACTGCACTGTCCATCACTGCACTGTCCATCACTCTCACTGTCCATCACTGCACTGTCCATCACTGCACTGTCCATCACTCTCACTGTCCATCACTCTGCCCTGTCCATCACTCTGCCCTGTCCATCACTGCCCTGTCCATCACTCTGCACTGTCCATCACTGCACTGTCCATCACTGCACTGTCCATCACTCTGCCCTGTCCATCACTCTGCACTGTCCATCACTGCACTGTCCATCACTGCACTGTCCATCACTCTGCCCTGTCCATCACTCTCACTGTCCATCACTGCACTGTCCATCACTGCACTGTCCATCACTCTGCCCTGTCCATCACTCTGCACTGTCCATCACTCTGCCCTGTCCATCACTGCACTGTCCATCACTCTCACTGTCCATCACTGCACTGTCCATCACTCTGCACTGTCCATCACTGCACTGTCCATCACTGCACTGTCCATCACTCTGCCCTGTCCATCACTGCACTGTCCATCACTCTCACTGTCCATCACTCTGCCCTGTCCATCACTGCACTGTCCATCACTGCACTGTCCATCACTCTCACTGTCCATCACTCTGCCCTGTCCATCACTCTCACTGTCCATCACTCTGCACTGTCCATCACTGCACTGTCCATCACTGCACTGTCCATCACTCTCACTGTCCATCACTGCACTGTCCATCACTGCACTGTCCATCAATCACACTGTCCATCACTCTGCCCTGTCCATCACTGCACTGTCCATCACTCTCACTGTCCATCACTCTGCACTGTCCATCACTCTCACTGTCCATCACTGCCCTGTCCATCACTCTCACTGTCCATCACTCTCACTGTCCATCACTGCACTGTCCATCACTGCACTGTCCATCACTCTCACTGTCCATCACTGCCCTGTCCATCACTGCACTGTCCATCACTGCACTGTCCATCACTCTGCCCTGTCCATCACTCTGCACTGTCCATCACTGCACTGTCCATCACTGCACTGTCCATCACTGCACTGTCCATCACTCTCACTGTCCATCACTGCACTGTCCATCACTCTGCCCTGTCCATCACTCTGCACTGTCCATCACTGCACTGTCCATCACTCTGCCCTGTCCATCACTGCACTGTCCATCACTGCACTGTCCATCACTCTGCCCTGTCCATCACTCTCACTGTCCATCACTGCACTGTCCATCACTGCACTGTCCATCACTCTCACTGTCCATCACTCTGCCCTGTCCATCACTGCCCTGTCCATCACTGCACTGTCCATCACTCTGCCCTGTCCATCACTGCACTGTCCATCACTCTCACTGTCCATCACTCTGCCCTGTCCATCACTGCACTGTCCATCACTGCACTGTCCATCACTGCCCTGTCCATCACTCTGCCCTGTCCATCACTCTCACTGTCCATCACTGCCCTGTCCATCACTGCACTGTCCATCACTCTCACTGTCCATCACTGCCCTGTCCATCACTGCACTGTCCATCACTGCACTGTCCATCACTCTGCCCTGTCCATCACTCTGCCCTGTCCATCACTCTGCACTGTCCATCACTGCACTGTCCATCACTGCACTGTCCATCACTCTCACTGTCCATCACTGCACTGTCCATCACTCTGCCCTGTCCATCACTCTGCACTGTCCATCACTGCACTGTCCATCACTCTGCACTGTCCATCACTGCACTGTCCATCACTGCACTGTCCATCACTCTCACTGTCCATCACTGCACTGTCCATCACTCTGCCCTGTCCATCACTCTCACTGTCCATCACTCTGCACTGTCCATCACTGCACTGTCCATCACTGCACTGTCCATCACTCTGCCCTGTCCATCACTCTGCCCTGTCCATCACTGCACTGTCCATCACTCTCACTGTCCATCACTCTGCCCTGTCCATCACTCTGCCCTGTCCATCACTCTGCACTGTCCATCACTGCACTGTCCATCACTCTGCCCTGTCCATCACTGCCCTGTCCATCACTCTCACTGTCCATCACTCTGCCCTGTCCATCACTCTCACTGTCCATCACTGCACTGTCCATCACTCTGCCCTGTCCATCACTCTGCACTGTCCATCACTCTGCCCTGTCCATCACTGCACTGTCCATCACTGCACTGTCCATCACTGCACTGTCCATCACTCTCACTGTCCATCACTCTGCCCTGTCCATCACTCTCACTGTCCATAACTCTGCCCTGTCCATCACTGCCCTGTCCATCACTGCACTGTCCATCACTCTCACTGTCCATCACTGCACTGTCCATCACTGCACTGTCCATCACTCTCACTGTCCATCACTCTGCCCTGTCCATCACTCTGCACTGTCCATCACTCTGCCCTGTCCATCACTGCACTGTCCATCACTCTCACTGTCCATCACTGCACTGTCCATCACTGCACTGTCCATCACTCTGCCCTGTCCATCACTGCACTGTCCATCACTGCACTGTCCATCACTCTGCCCTGTCCATCACTCTCACTGTCCATCACTGCACTGTCCATCACTCTCACTGTCCATCACTGCCCTGTCCATCACTCTGCACTGTCCATCACTCTGCACTGTCCATCACTGCACTGTCCATCACTCTCACTGTCCATCACTCTCACTGTCCATCACTGCCCTGTCCATCACTGCACTGTCCATCACTCTGCCCTGTCCATCACTCTGCCCTGTCCATCACTGCCCTGTCCATCACTCTCACTGTCCATCACTCTGCCCTGTCCATCACTCTCACTGTCCATCACTCTCACTGTCCATCAGTGCACTGTCCATCACTGCACTGTCCATCACTGCCCTGTCCATCACTGCACTGTCCATCACTGCCCTGTCCATCACTCTCACTGTCCATCACTGCACTGTCCATCACTGCCCTGTCCATCACTGCACTGTCCATCACTGCCCTGTCCATCACTCTGCCCTGTCCATCACTGCACTGTCCATCACTCTGCCCTGTCCATCACTCTCACTGTCCATCACTGCCCTGTCCATCACTCTGCCCTGTCCATCACTGCACTGTCCATCACTGCCCTGTCCATCACTCTGCCCTGTCCATCACTGCACTGTCCATCACTGCCCTGTCCATCACTCTCACTGTCCATCACTGCACTGTCCATCACTCTCACTGTCCATCACTCTGCCCTGTCCATCACTCTGCCCTGTCCATCACTGCCCTGTCCATCACTCTGCACTGTCCATCACTGCACTGTCCATCACTCTGCCCTGTCCATCACTCTGCCCTGTCCATCACTCTGCACTGTCCATCACTGCACTGTCCATCACTGCACTGTCCATCACTCTGCCCTGTCCATCACTCTCACTGTCCATCACTGCACTGTCCATCACTGCACTGTCCATCACTCTGTCCTGTCCATCACTCTGCACTGTCCATCACTCTGCCCTGTCCATCACTGCACTGTCCATCACTCTCACTGTCCATCACTGCACTGTCCATCACTCTGCACTGTCCATCACTGCACTGTCCATCACTGCACTGTCCATCACTCTGCCCTGTCCATCACTGCACTGTCCATCACTCTCACTGTCCATCACTCTGCCCTGTCCATCACTGCACTGTCCATCACTGCACTGTCCATCACTCTCACTGTCCATCACTCTGCCCTGTCCATCACTCTCACTGTCCATCACTCTCACTGTCCATCACTCTGCACTGTCCATCACTCTCACTGTCCATCACTGCACTGTCCATCACTCTCACTGTCCATCACTGCCCTGTCCATCACTCTCACTGTCCATCACTCTGCCCTGTCCATCACTGCCCTGTCCATCACTGCACTGTCCATCACTCTGCCCTGTCCATCACTGCACTGTCCATCACTCTCACTGTCCATCACTCTGCCCTGTCCATCACTGCACTGTCCATCACTGCACTGTCCATCACTCTCACTGTCCATCACTCTGCCCTGTCCATCACTCTCACTGTCCATCACTCTCACTGTCCATCACTCTGCACTGTCCATCACTCTCACTGTCCATCACTGCACTGTCCATCACTCTCACTGTCCATCACTGCCCTGTCCATCACTCTCACTGTCCATCACTCTGCACTGTCCATCACTCTGCCCTGTCCATCACTGCACTGTCCATCACTCTCACTGTCCATCACTGCACTGTCCATCACTCTGCCCTGTCCATCACTCTGCACTGTCCATCACTGCACTGTCCATCACTCTGCACTGTCCATCACTGCACTGTCCATCACTGCACTGTCCATCACTCTCACTGTCCATCACTGCACTGTCCATCACTCTGCCCTGTCCATCACTCTCACTGTCCATCACTGCACTGTCCATCACTGCACTGTCCATCACTCTGCCCTGTCCATCACTGCACTGTCCATCACTCTCACTGTCCATCACTCTGCCCTGTCCATCACTCTGCCCTGTCCATCACTCTGCACTGTCCATCACTGCACTGTCCATCACTCTGCCCTGTCCATCACTGCCCTGTCCATCACTCTCACTGTCCATCACTCTCACTGTCCATCACTCTGCCCTGTCCATCACTGCACTGTCCATCACTCTCACTGTCCATCACTCTCACTGTCCATCACTGCCCTGTCCATCACTGCACTGTCCATCACTCTGCCCTGTCCATCACTCTGCACTGTCCATCACTGCACTGTCCATCACTGCCCTGTCCATCACTGCCCTGTCCATCACTCTGCCCTGTCCATCACTCTCACTGTCCATCACTCTGCACTGTCCATCACTGCCCTGTCCATCACTGCACTGTCCATCACTGCACTGTCCATCACTGCACTGTCCATCACTCTCACTGTCCATCACTGCACTGTCCATCACTGCCCTGTCCATCACTGCACTGTCCATCACTGCCCTGTCCATCACTGCCCTGTCCATCACTGCACTGTCCATCACTCTCACTGTCCATCACTGCACTGTCCATCACTGCACTGTCCATCACTCTGCCCTGTCCATCACTGCACTGTCCATCACTGCACTGTCCATCACTGCCCTGTCCATCACTGCACTGTCCATCACTGCCCTGTCCATCACTGCACTGTCCATCACTGCACTGTCCATCACTCTCACTGTCCATCACTGCACTGTCCATCACTGCCCTGTCCATCACTGCACTGTCCATCACTCTGCACTGTCCATCACTGCACTGTCCATCACTGCACTGTCCATCACTCTCACTGTCCATCACTGCCCTGTCCATCACTGCACTGTCCATCACTCTGCACTGTCCATCACTGCACTGTCCATCACTGCACTGTCCATCACTGCACTGTCCATCACTCTCACTGTCCATCACTGCACTGTCCATCACTGCCCTGTCCATCACTCTGCCCTGTCCATCACTGCCCTGTCCATCACTGCACTGTCCATCACTGCACTGTCCATCACTCTGCACTGTCCATCACTGCCCTGTCCATCACTGCACTGTCCATCACTGCCCTGTCCATCACTGCACTGTCCATCACTCTGCACTGTCCATCACTGCACTGTCCATCACTGCACTGTCCATCACTGCCCTGTCCATCACTCTCACTGTCCATCACTGCACTGTCCATCACTGCCCTGTCCATCACTGCACTGTCCATCACTGCACTGTCCATCACTCTGCACTGTCCATCACTGCCCTGTCCATCACTGCCCTGTCCATCACTGCACTGTCCATCACTCTGCACTGTCCATCACTGCCCTGTCCATCACTGCCCTGTCCATCACTCCACTGTCCATCACTGCACTGTCCATCACTCTCACTGTCCATCACTGCACTGTCCATCACTGCCCTGTCCATCACTGCCCTGTCCATCACTGCACTGTCCATCACTGCACTGTCCATCACTCTGCCCTGTCCATCACTGCACTGTCCATCACTGCACTGTCCATCACTGCACTGTCCATCACTCTGCCCTGTCCATCACTCTCACTGTCCATCACTGCACTGTCCATCACTGCACTGTCCATCACTCTCACTGTCCATCACTGCACTGTCCATCACTCTGCCCTGTCCATCACTCTCACTGTCCATCACTGCACTGTCCATCACTGCACTGTCCATCACTCTCACTGTCCATCACTGCACTGTCCATCACTCTGCCCTGTCCATCACTCTCACTGTCCATCACTGCACTGTCCATCACTGCACTGTCCATCACTCTCACTGTCCATCACTCTCACTGTCCATCACTGCACTGTCCATCACTGCCCTGTCCATCACTCTGCCCTGTCCATCACTGCCCTGTCCATCACTGCACTGTCCATCACTGCACTGTCCATCACTCTGCACTGTCCATCACTGCCCTGTCCATCACTGCCCTGTCCATCACTGCACTGTCCATCACTGCACTGTCCATCACTCTCACTGTCCATCACTGCCCTGTCCATCACTGCCCTGTCCATCACTGCACTGTCCATCACTGCACTGTCCATCACTCTGCCCTGTCCATCACTGCACTGTCCATCACTGCACTGTCCATCACTGCACTGTCCATCACTCTGCCCTGTCCATCACTCTCACTGTCCATCACTGCACTGTCCATCACTGCACTGTCCATCACTCTCACTGTCCATCACTGCACTGTCCATCACTCTGCACTGTCCATCACTCTCACTGTCCATCACTGCCCTGTCCATCACTGCACTGTCCATCACTGCACTGTCCATCACTGCACTGTCCATCACTCTGCCCTGTCCATCACTGCACTGTCCATCACTCTCACTGTCCATCACTGCACTGTCCATCACTCTGCACTGTCCATCACTCTGCACTGTCCATCACTGCACTGTCCATCACTCTGCACTGTCCATCACTCTCACTGTCCATCACTGCACTGTCCATCACTCTGCACTGTCCATCACTCTGCACTGTCCATCACTGCACTGTCCATCACTCTGCACTGTCCATCACTCTCACTGTCCATCACTGCCCTGTCCATCACTGCACTGTCCATCACTGCCCTGTCCATCACTGCACTGTCCATCACTCTGCACTGTCCATCACTGCACTGTCCATCACTGCCCTGTCCATCACTGCACTGTCCATCACTGCACTGTCCATCACTCTCACTGTCCATCACTGCCCTGTCCATCACTGCACTGTCCATCACTCTGCACTGTCCATCACTGCACTGTCCATCACTGCACTGTCCATCACTCTCACTGTCCATCACTGCACTGTCCATCACTGCCCTGTCCATCACTCTGCCCTGTCCATCACTGCCCTGTCCATCACTGCACTGTCCATCACTGCACTGTCCATCACTCTGCACTGTCCATCACTGCCCTGTCCATCACTGCCCTGTCCATCACTGCACTGTCCATCACTGCACTGTCCATCACTCTCACTGTCCATCACTGCACTGTCCATCACTGCCCTGTCCATCACTGCCCTGTCCATCACTGTACTGTCCATCACTGCACTGTCCATCACTCTGCCCTGTCCATCACTGCACTGTCCATCACTGCACTGTCCATCACTGCACTGTCCATCACTCTGCCCTGTCCATCACTCTCACTGTCCATCACTGCACTGTCCATCACTGCACTGTCCATCACTCTCACTGTCCATCACTGCACTGTCCATCACTCTGCACTGTCCATCACTCTCACTGTCCATCACTGCCCTGTCCATCACTGCACTGTCCATCACTGCACTGTCCATCACTGCACTGTCCATCACTCTGCCCTGTCCATCACTGCACTGTCCATCACTCTCACTGTCCATCACTGCACTGTCCATCACTCTGCACTGTCCATCACTCTGCACTGTCCATCACTGCACTGTCCATCACTCTGCACTGTCCATCACTCTCACTGTCCATCACTGCACTGTCCATCACTCTGCACTGTCCATCACTCTGCACTGTCCATCACTGCACTGTCCATCACTCTGCACTGTCCATCACTCTCACTGTCCATCACTGCACTGTCCATCACTCTGCCCTGTCCATCACTCTGCACTGTCCATCACTCTGCCCTGTCCATCACTCTGCCCTGTCCATCACTGCACTGTCCATCACTGCCCTGTCCATCACTGCCCTGTCCATCACTGCACTGTCCATCACTGCACTGTCCATCACTCTGCCCTGTCCATCACTCTGCACTGTCCATCACTGCACTGTCCATCACTGCACTGTCCATCACTCTCACTGTCCATCACTGCACTGTCCATCACTCTCACTGTCCATCACTGCACTGTCCATCACTGCACTGTCCATCACTCTGCCCTGTCCATCACTGCACTGTCCATCACTGCACTGTCCATCACTCTCACTGTCCATCACTGCCCTGTCCATCACTGCACTGTCCATCACTGCACTGTCCATCACTGCACTGTCCATCACTCTGCCCTGTCCATCACTCTCACTGTCCATCACTGCACTGTCCATCACTGCACTGTCCATCACTCTCACTGTCCATCACTGCCCTGTCCATCACTGCACTGTCCATCACTGCACTGTCCATCACTCTGCACTGTCCATCACTCTCACTGTCCATCACTGCACTGTCCATCACTCTCACTGTCCATCACTCTCACTGTCCATCACTGCACTGTCCATCACTGCACTGTCCATCACTCTGCCCTGTCCATCACTGCACTGTCCATCACTGCACTGTCCATCACTCTCACTGTCCATCACTGCCCTGTCCATCACTGCCCTGTCCATCACTGCACTGTCCATCACTGCACTGTCCATCACTCTGCCCTGTCCATCACTGCACTGTCCATCACTGCACTGTCCATCACTCTGCCCTGTCCATCACTCTCACTGTCCATCACTGCACTGTCCATCACTGCACTGTCCATCACTCTCACTGTCCATCACTGCACTGTCCATCACTCTGCACTGTCCATCACTCTCACTGTCCATCACTGCCCTGTCCATCACTGCACTGTCCATCACTGCACTGTCCATCACTGCACTGTCCATCACTCTGCCCTGTCCATCACTGCACTGTCCATCACTCTCACTGTCCATCACTGCACTGTCCATCACTCTGCACTGTCCATCACTCTGCACTGTCCATCACTGCACTGTCCATCACTCTGCACTGTCCATCACTCTGCCCTGTCCATCACTCTGCCCTGTCCATCACTGCCCTGTCCATCACTGCCCTGTCCATCACTGCACTGTCCATCACTGCACTGTCCATCACTCTGCCCTGTCCATCACTCTGCCCTGTCCATCACTGCACTGTCCATCACTGCACTGTCCATCACTCTCACTGTCCATCACTGCACTGTCCATCACTGCACTGTCCATCACTCTGCCCTGTCCATCACTGCACTGTCCATCACTGCACTGTCCATCACTGCCCTGTCCATCACTGCACTGTCCATCACTCTGCCCTGTCCATCACTCTCACTGTCCATCACTGCACTGTCCATCACTGCACTGTCCATCACTCTCACTGTCCATCACTGCCCTGTCCATCACTGCACTGTCCATCACTGCACTGTCCATCACTCTGCACTGTCCATCACTCTCACTGTCCATCACTGCACTGTCCATCACTCTCACTGTCCATCACTCTCACTGTCCATCACTGCACTGTCCATCACTGCACTGTCCATCACTCTGCACTGTCCATCACTCTCACTGTCCATCACTCTCACTGTCCATCACTGCACTGTCCATCACTGCACTGTCCATCACTCTGCACTGTCCATCACTCTCACTGTCCATCACTCTCACTGTCCATCACTCTGCCCTGTCCATCACTGCACTGTCCATCACTGCACTGTCCATCACTCTCACTGTCCATCACTCTGCCCTGTCCATCACTGCACTGTCCATCACTGCACTGTCCATCACTGCACTGTCCATCACTCTCACTGTCCATCACTGCACTGTCCATCACTCTCACTGTCCATCACTGCACTGTCCATCACTGCCCTGTCCATCACTGCACTGTCCATCACTCTCACTGTCCATCACTGCACTGTCCATCACTGCCCTGTCCATCACTGCACTGTCCATCACTCTCACTGTCCATCACTGCACTGTCCATCACTGCACTGTCCATCACTGCCCTGTCCATCACTGCACTGTCCATCACTCTCACTGTCCATCACTGCCCTGTCCATCACTCTCACTGTCCATCACTGCTCTGTCCATCACTGCACTGTCCATCACTGCACTGTCCATCACTCTGCACTGTCCATCACTGCACTGTCCATCACTGCACTGTCCATCACTCTCACTGTCCATCACTGCCCTGTCCATCACTCTCACTGTCCATCACTCTCACTGTCCATCACTGCCCTGTCCATCACTGCACTGTCCATCACTGCACTGTCCATCACTCTCACTGTCCATCACTGCCCTGTCCATCACTGCACTGTCCATCACTGCACTGTCCATCACTCTGCCCTGTCCATCACTCTGCCCTGTCCATC
>NW_028116056.1:0-41158 GCF_964273445.1 Streptopelia decaocto
TACAATTTCACGTAAAAAAATGGCTAAAATTCCAGTTGAAATTTTTTCAAAGTCCCTTAAAAATTTTCCAATTTTTGTCCCAATTCTTCCCATTCCCATTGAAACTTTTCAAATCCCTCTCAAAATTGTTGAAATTCTGTTGAAGCTTTTAAAATTCTCTCTAGAATTTTCAAAATCCACTTCAACATGTTCACAATTTCACGTAACAAAATGGCTAAAATTCCAGTTGAAATTTTTTCAAAGTCCCTTAAAAATTTTCCAATTTTTGTCCCAATTCTTCCCATTCCCATTGAAACTTTTCAAATCCCTCTCAAAATTGTTGAAATTCTCTTGAAGCTTTTAAAATTCTCTCTAGAATTTTCAAAATCCATGGCCACATGTTTACAATTTCACGTCAAAAAATGGCTAAAATTCCAGTTGAAATTTTTCAAAGTCCCTTAAAAATTTTCCCATTTTTGTCCCAATTCTTCCCATTCCCATTGAAACTTTTCAAATCCCTCTCAAAATTGTTGAAATTCTCTTGAAGCTTTTAAAATTCTCTCTAGAATTTTCAAAATCCATGGCCACATGTTTACAATTTCACGTAAAAAAATGGCTAAAATTCCAGTTGAAATTTTTTCAAAGTCCCTTAAAAATTTTCCAATTTTTGTCCCAATTCTTCCCATTCCCATTGAAACTTTTCAAATCCCTCTCAAAATTGTTGAAATTCTCTTGAAGCTTTTAAAATTCTCTCTAGAATTTTCAAAATCCATGTCCACATGTTTACAATTTCACGTCAAAAAATGCTAAAATTCCAGTTGAAATTTTTTCAAAGTCCCTTAAAAATTTTCCAATTTTTGTCCCAATTCTTCCCATTCCCATTGAAACTTTTCAAATCCCTCTCAAAATTGTTGAAATTCTGTTGAAGCTTTTAAAATTCTCTCTAGAATTTTCAAAATCCATGTCCACATGTTTACAATTTCACGTCAAAAAATGGCTAAAATTCCAGTTGAAATTTTTTCAAAGTCCCTTAAAAATTTTCCAATTTTTGTCCCAATTCTTCCCATTCCCATTGAAACTTTTCAAATCCCTCTCCAAATTGTTGAAATTCTCTTGAAGCTTTTAAAATTCTCTCTAGAATTTTCAAAATCCATGGCCACATGTTTACAATTTCACGTCAAAAAATGGCTAAAATTCCAGTTGAAATTTTTTCAAAGTCCCTTAAAAATTTTCAATTTTTGTCCCAATTCTTCCCATTCCCATTGAAACTTTTCAAATCCCTCTCAAAATTGTTGAAATTCTGTTGAAGCTTTTAAAATTCTCTCTAGAATTTTCAAAATCCATGTCCACATGTTTACAATTTCACATAAAAAAATTGCTAAAATTCCAGTTGAAATTTTTTCAAAGTCCCTGAAAAATTTTCCAATTTTTGTCCCAATTCTTCCCATTCCCATTGAAACTTTTCAAATCCCTCTCAAAATTGTTGAAATTCTGTTGAAGCTTTTAAAATTCTCTCTAGAATTTTCAAAATCCATGGCCACATGTTTACAATTTCACGTCAAAAAATGGCTAAAATTCCAGTTGAAATTTTTTCAAAGTCCCTTCAAAATTTTCCAATTTTTGTCCCAATTCTTCCCATTCCCATTGAAACTTTTCAAATCCCTCTCCAAATTGTTGAAATTCTGTTGAAGCTTTTAAAATTCTCTCTAGAATTTTCAAAATCCATGGCCACATGTTTACAATTTCACGTAACAAAATGGCTAAAATTCCAGTTGAAATTTTTTCAAAGTCCCTTAAAAATTTTCCAATTTTTGTCCCAATTCTTCCCATTCCCATTGAAACTTTTCAAATCCCTCTCAAAATTGTTGAAATTCTCTTGAAGCTTTTAAAATTCTCTCTAGAATTTTCAAAATCCATGTCCACATGTTTACAATTTCACATAAAAAAATGGCTAAAATTCCAGTTGAAATTTTTTCAAAGTCCCTTAAAAATTTTCCAATTTTTGTCCCAATTCTTCCCATTCCCATTGAAACTTTTCAAATCCCTCTCAAAATTGTTGAAATTCTCTTGAAGCTTTTAAAATTCTCTCTAGAATTTTCAAAATCCATGTCCACATGTTTACAATTTCACGTCAAAAAATGGCTAAAATTCCAGTTGAAATTTTTTCAAAGTCCCTGAAAAATTTTCCAATTTTTGTCCCAATTCTTCCCATTCCCATTGAAACTTTTCAAATCCCTCTCAAAATTGTTGAAATTCTGTTGAAGCTTTTAAAATTCTCTCTAGAATTTTCAAAATCCATGTCCACATGTTTACAATTTCATGTAAAAAAATTGCTAAAATTCCAGTTGAAATTTTTTCAAAGTCCCTTAAAAATTTTCCCATTTTTGTCCCAATTCTTCCCATTCCCATTGAAACTTTTCAAATCCCTCTCAAAATTGTAGAAATTCTGTTAAAGCTTTTAAAATTCTCTCTAGAATTTTCAAAATCCATGTCCACATGTTTACAATTTCACATAAAAAAATGGCTAAAATTCCAGTTGAAATTTTTTCAAAGTCCCTTAAAAATTTTCCAATTTTTGTCCCAATTCTTCCCATTCCCATTGAAACTTTTCAAATCCCTCTCAAAATTGTTGAAATTCTCTTGAAGCTTTTAAAATTCTCTCTAGAATTTTCAAAATCCATGGCCACATGTTTACAATTTCACGTCAAAAAAATGCTAAAATTCCAGTTGAAATTTTTTCAAAGTCCCTGAAAAATTTTCCAATTTTTGTCCCAATTCTTCCCATTCCCATTGAAACTTTTCAAATCCCTCTCAAAAGTGTTGAAATTCTCTTGAAGCTTTTAAAATTCTCTCTAGAATTTTCAAAATCCATGGCCACATGTTTACAATTTCACGTAAAAAAATGGCTAAAATTCCAGTTGAAATTTTTTCAAAGTCCCTTAAAAATTTTCCAATTTTTGTCCCAATTCTTCCCATTCCCATTGAAACTTTTCAAATCCCTCTCAAAATTGTTGAAATTCTCTTGAAGCTTTTAAAATTCTCTCTAGAATTTTCAAAATCCATGTCCACATGTTTACAATTTCACGTCAAAAAATGGCTAAAATTCCAGTTGAAATTTTTTCAAAGTCCCTTAAAAATTTTCCAATTTTTGTCCCAATTCTTCCCATTCCCATTGAAACTTTTCAAATCCCTCTCAAAATTGTTGAAATTCTGTTGAAGCTTTTAAAATTCTCTCTAGAATTTTCAAAATCCATGTCCACATGTTTACAATTTCACATAAAAAAAATGCTAAAATTCCAGTTGAAATTTTTTCAAAGTCCCTTAAAAATTTTCCAATTTTTGTCCCAATTCTTCCCATTCCCATTGAAACTTTTCAAATCCCTCTCAAAATTGTTGAAATTCTGTTGAAGCTTTTAAAATTCTCTCTAGAATTTTCAAAATCCATGTCCACATGTTTACAATTTCACGTCAAAAAATGGCTAAAATTCCAGTTGAAATTTTTTCAAAGTCCCTTAAAAATTTTCCAATTTTTGTCCCAATTCTTCCCATTCCCATTGAAACTTTTCAAATCCCTCTCAAAATTGTTGAAATTCTCTTGAAGCTTTTAAAATTCTCTCTAGAATTTTCAAAATCCATGGCCACATGTTTACAATTTCACGTCAAAAAATGGCTAAAATTCCAGTTGAAATTTTTTCAAAGTCCCTTAAAAATTTTCAATTTTTGTCCCAATTCTTCCCATTCCCATTGAAACTTTTCAAATCCCTCTCAAAATTGTAGAAATTCTGTTGAAGCTTTTAAAATTCTCTCTAGAATTTTCAAAATCCATGTCCACATGTTTACAATTTCACATAAAAAAATTGCTAAAATTCCAGTTGAAATTTTTTCAAAGTCCCTTAAAAATTTTCCAATTTTTGTCCCAATTCTTCCCATTCCCATTGAAACTTTTCAAATCCCTCTCAAAATTGTTGAAATTCTGTTGAAGCTTTTAAAATTCTCTCTAGAATTTTCAAAATCCATGGCCACATGTTTACAATTTCACGTCAAAAAATGGCTAAAATTCCAGTTGAAATTTTTTCAAAGTCCCTTAAAAATTTTCCAATTTTTGTCCCAATTCTTCCCATTCCCATTGAAACTTTTCAAATCCCTCTCAAAATTGTTGAAATTCTCTTGAAGCTTTTAAAATTCTCTCTAGAATTTTCAAAATCCATGTCCACATGTTTACAATTTCACGTAACAAAATGGCTAAAATTCCAGTTGAAATTTTTTCAAAGTCCCTTAAAAATTTTCCAATTTTTGTCCCAATTCTTCCCATTCCCATTGAAACTTTTCAAATCCCTCTCAAAATTGTAGAAATTCTGTTAAAGCTTTAAAAATTCTCTCTGGAATTTTCAAAATCCATGTCCACATGTTTACAATTTCACATAAAAAAATTGCTAAAATTCCAGTTGAAATTTTTTCAGTCCCTTAAAAATTTTCCAATTTTTGTCCCAATTCTTCCCATTCCCATTGAAACTTTTCAAATCCCTCTCAAAATTGTTGAAATTCTCTTGAAGCTTTTAAAATTCTCTCTAGAATTTTCAAAATCCATGGCCACATGTTTACAATTTCACGTCAAAAAATGGCTAAAATTCCAGTTGAAATTTTTTCAAAGTCCCTTAAAAATTTTCCAATTTTTGTCCCAATTCTTCCCATTCCCATTGAAACTTTTCAAATCCCTCTCAAAATTGTTGAAATTCTCTTGAAGCTTTTAAAATTCTCTCTAGAATTTTCAAAATCCATGGCCACATGTTTACAATTTCACGTCAAAAAATGGCTAAAATTCCAGTTGAAATTTTTTCAAAGTCCCTTAAAAATTTTCCAATTTTTGTCCCAATTCTTCCCATTCCCATTGAAACTTTTCAAATCCCTCTCAAAATCGTTGAAATTCTCTTGAAGCTTTTAAAATTCTCTCTAGAATTTTCAAAATCCATGGCCACATGTTTACAATTTCACGTCAAAAAATGGCTAAAATTCCAGTTGAAATTTTTTCAAAGTCCCTTAAAAATTTTCCAATTTTTGTCCCAATTCTTCCCATTCCCATTGAAACTTTTCAAATCCCTCTCAAAATTGTTGAAATTCTCTTGAAGCTTTTAAAATTCTCTCTAGAATTTTCAAAATCCATGGCCACATGTTTACAATTTCACGTCAAAAAATGGCTAAAATTCCAGTTGAAATTTTTTCAAAGTCCCTTCAAAATTTTCCCATTTTTGTCCCAATTCTTCCCATTCCCATTGAAACTTTTCAAATCCCTCTCAAAATTGTTGAAATTCTCTTGAAGCTTTTAAAATTCTCTCTAGAATTTTCAAAATCCATGGCCACATGTTTACAATTTCACGTAACAAAATGGCTAAAATTCCAGTTGAAATTTTTTCAAAGTCCCTTAAAAATTTTCCAATTTTTGTCCCAATTCTTCCCATTCCCATTGAAACTTTTCAAATCCCTCTCAAAATTGTTGAAATTCTGTTGAAGCTTTTAAAATTCTCTCTAGAATTTTCAAAATCCATGGCCACATGTTTACAATTTCATGTAAAAAAATGGCTAAAATTCCAGTTGAAATTTTTTCAAAGTCCCTTAAAAATTTTCCCATTTTTGTCCCAATTCTTCCCATTCCCATTGAAACTTTTCAAATCCCTCTCAAAATTGTTGAAATTCTCTTGAAGCTTTTAAAATTCTCTCTAGAATTTTCAAAATCCATGGCCACATGTTTACAATTTCACGTCAAAAAATTGCTAAAATTCCAGTTGAAATTTTTTCAAAGTCCCTTAAAAATTTTCCAATTTTTGTCCCAATTCTTCCCATTCCCATTGAAACTTTTCAAATCCCTCTCAAAATTGTTGAAATTCTGTTGAAGCTTTTAAAATTCTCTCTAGAATTTTCAAAATCCATGTCCACATGTTTACAATTTCACGTCAAAAAATGGCTAAAATTCCAGTTGAAATTTTTTCAAAGTCCCTTCAAAATTTTCCAATTTTTGTCCCAATTCTTCCCATTCCCATTGAAACTTTTCAAATCCCTCTCAAAATTGTTGAAATTCTCTTGAAGCTTTTAAAATTCTCTCTAGAATTTTCAAAATCCATGGCCACATGTTTACAATTTCACGTAAAAAAAATGCTAAAATTCCAGTTGAAATTTTTTCAAAGTCCCTTAAAAATTTTCCCATTTTTGTCCCAATTCTTCCCATTCCCATTGAAACTTTTCAAATCCCTCTCCAAATTGTTGAAATTCTCTTGAAGCTTTTAAAATTCTCTCTAGAATTTTCAAAATCCATGGCCACATGTTTACAATTTCACGTAAAAAAAATGCTAAAATTCCAGTTGAAATTTTTTCAAAGTCCCTTAAAAATTTTCCCATTTTTGTCCCAATTCTTCCCATTCCCATTGAAACTTTTCAAATCCCTCTCAAAATTGTTGAAATTCTCTTGAAGCTTTTAAAATTCTCTCTAGAATTTTCAAAAGCCATGTCCACATGTTTACAATTTCACATAAAAAAATTGCTAAAATTCCAGTTGAAATTTTTTCAAAGTCCCTGAAAAATTTTCCAATTTTTGTCCCAATTCTTCCCATTCCCATTGAAACTTTTCAAATCCCTCTCAAAATTGTTGAAATTCTCTTGAAGCTTTTAAAATTCTCTCTAGAATTTTCAAAATCCATGTCCACATGTTTACAATTTCACGTAAAAAAAATGCTAAAATTCCAGTTGAAATTTTTTCAAAGTCCCTGAAAAATTTTCCAATTTTTGTCCCAATTCTTCCCATTCCCATTGAAACTTTTCAAATCCCTCTCAAAAGTGTTGAAATTCTGTTGAAGCTTTTAAAATTCTCTCTAGAATTTTCAAAAGCCATGTCCACATGTTTACAATTTCACGTCAAAAAATGGCTAAAATTCCAGTTGAAATTTTTTCAAAGTCCCTTAAAAATTTTCCAATTTTTGTCCCAATTCTTCCCATTCCCATTGAAACTTTTCAAATCCCTCTCAAAATTGTAGAAATTCTGTTAAAGCTTTTAAAATTCTCTCTAGAATTTTCAAAATCCATGGCCACATGTTTACAATTTCACGTAAAAAAATGGCTAAAATTCCAGTTGAAATTTTTTCAAAGTCCCTTCAAAATTTTCCAATTTTTGTCCCAATTCTTCCCATTCCCATTGAAACTTTTCAAATCCCTCTCAAAATTGTTGAAATTCTGTTGAAGCTTTTAAAATTCTCTCTAGAATTTTCAAAATCCACTTCAACATGTTCACAATTTCACGTAACAAAATGGCTAAAATTCCAGTTGAAATTTTTTCAAAGTCCCTTAAAAATTTTCCAATTTTTGTCCCAATTCTTCCCATTCCCATTGAAACTTTTCAAATCCCTCTCAAAATTGTTGAAATTCTCTTGAAGCTTTTAAAATTCTCTCTAGAATTTTCAAAATCCATGGCCACATGTTTACAATTTCACGTCAAAAAATGGCTAAAATTCCAGTTGAAATTTTTCAAAGTCCCTTAAAAATTTTCCCATTTTTGTCCCAATTCTTCCCATTCCCATTGAAACTTTTCAAATCCCTCTCAAAATTGTTGAAATTCTCTTGAAGCTTTTAAAATTCTCTCTAGAATTTTCAAAATCCATGGCCACATGTTTACAATTTCACGTAAAAAAATGGCTAAAATTCCAGTTGAAATTTTTTCAAAGTCCCTTAAAAATTTTCCAATTTTTGTCCCAATTCTTCCCATTCCCATTGAAACTTTTCAAATCCCTCTCAAAATTGTTGAAATTCTCTTGAAGCTTTTAAAATTCTCTCTAGAATTTTCAAAATCCATGTCCACATGTTTACAATTTCACGTCAAAAAATGCTAAAATTCCAGTTGAAATTTTTTCAAAGTCCCTTAAAAATTTTCCAATTTTTGTCCCAATTCTTCCCATTCCCATTGAAACTTTTCAAATCCCTCTCAAAATTGTTGAAATTCTGTTGAAGCTTTTAAAATTCTCTCTAGAATTTTCAAAATCCATGTCCACATGTTTACAATTTCACGTCAAAAAATGGCTAAAATTCCAGTTGAAATTTTTTCAAAGTCCCTTAAAAATTTTCCAATTTTTGTCCCAATTCTTCCCATTCCCATTGAAACTTTTCAAATCCCTCTCCAAATTGTTGAAATTCTCTTGAAGCTTTTAAAATTCTCTCTAGAATTTTCAAAATCCATGGCCACATGTTTACAATTTCACGTCAAAAAATGGCTAAAATTCCAGTTGAAATTTTTTCAAAGTCCCTTAAAAATTTTCAATTTTTGTCCCAATTCTTCCCATTCCCATTGAAACTTTTCAAATCCCTCTCAAAATTGTTGAAATTCTGTTGAAGCTTTTAAAATTCTCTCTAGAATTTTCAAAATCCATGTCCACATGTTTACAATTTCACATAAAAAAATTGCTAAAATTCCAGTTGAAATTTTTTCAAAGTCCCTGAAAAATTTTCCAATTTTTGTCCCAATTCTTCCCATTCCCATTGAAACTTTTCAAATCCCTCTCAAAATTGTTGAAATTCTGTTGAAGCTTTTAAAATTCTCTCTAGAATTTTCAAAATCCATGGCCACATGTTTACAATTTCACGTCAAAAAATGGCTAAAATTCCAGTTGAAATTTTTTCAAAGTCCCTTAAAAATTTTCCAATTTTTGTCCCAATTCTTCCCATTCCCATTGAAACTTTTCAAATCCCTCTCCAAATTGTTGAAATTCTGTTGAAGCTTTTAAAATTCTCTCTAGAATTTTCAAAATCCATGGCCACATGTTTACAATTTCACGTAACAAAATGGCTAAAATTCCAGTTGAAATTTTTTCAAAGTCCCTTAAAAATTTTCCCATTTTTGTCCCAATTCTTCCCATTCCCATTGAAACTTTTCAAATCCCTCTCAAAATTGTTGAAATTCTCTTGAAGCTTTTAAAATTCTCTCTAGAATTTTCAAAATCCATGTCCACATGTTTACAATTTCACATAAAAAAATGGCTAAAATTCCAGTTGAAATTTTTTCAAAGTCCCTTAAAAATTTTCCAATTTTTGTCCCAATTCTTCCCATTCCCATTGAAACTTTTCAAATCCCTCTCAAAATTGTTGAAATTCTCTTGAAGCTTTTAAAATTCTCTCTAGAATTTTCAAAATCCATGTCCACATGTTTACAATTTCACGTCAAAAAATGGCTAAAATTCCAGTTGAAATTTTTTCAAAGTCCCTGAAAAATTTTCCAATTTTTGTCCCAATTCTTCCCATTCCCATTGAAACTTTTCAAATCCCTCTCAAAATTGTTGAAATTCTGTTGAAGCTTTTAAAATTCTCTCTAGAATTTTCAAAATCCATGTCCACATGTTTACAATTTCATGTAAAAAAATTGCTAAAATTCCAGTTGAAATTTTTTCAAAGTCCCTTAAAAATTTTCCCATTTTTGTCCCAATTCTTCCCATTCCCATTGAAACTTTTCAAATCCCTCTCAAAATTGTAGAAATTCTGTTAAAGCTTTTAAAATTCTCTCTAGAATTTTCAAAATCCATGTCCACATGTTTACAATTTCACATAAAAAAATGGCTAAAATTCCAGTTGAAATTTTTTCAAAGTCCCTTAAAAATTTTCCAATTTTTGTCCCAATTCTTCCCATTCCCATTGAAACTTTTCAAATCCCTCTCAAAATTGTTGAAATTCTCTTGAAGCTTTTAAAATTCTCTCTAGAATTTTCAAAATCCATGGCCACATGTTTACAATTTCACGTCAAAAAAATGCTAAAATTCCAGTTGAAATTTTTTCAAAGTCCCTGAAAAATTTTCCAATTTTTGTCCCAATTCTTCCCATTCCCATTGAAACTTTTCAAATCCCTCTCAAAAGTGTTGAAATTCTGTTGAAGCTTTTAAAATTCTCTCTAGAATTTTCAAAATCCATGTCCACATGTTTACAATTTCACGTCAAAAAATGGCTAAAATTCCAGTTGAAATTTTTTCAAAGTCCCTTAAAAATTTTCCAATTTTTGTCCCAATTCTTCCCATTCCCATTGAAACTTTTCAAATCCCTCTCAAAATTGTTGAAATTCTGTTAAAGCTTTTAAAATTCTCTCTAGAATTTTCAAAATCCATGTCCACATGTTTACAATTTCACATAAAAAAATTGCTAAAATTCCAGTTGAAATTTTTTCAGTCCCTGAAAAATTTTCCAATTTTTGTCCCAATTCTTCCCATTCCCATTGAAACTTTTCAAATCCCTCTCAAAATTGTTGAAATTCTGTTGAAGCTTTTAAAATTCTCTCTAGAATTTTCAAAATCCACTTCAACATGTTCACAATTTCACGTAACAAAATGGCTAAAATTCCAGTTGAAATTTTTTCAAAGTCCCTTAAAAATTTTCCAATTTTTGTCCCAATTCTTCCCATTCCCATTGAAACTTTTCAAATCCCTCTCAAAATTCTTGAAATTCTCTTGAAGCTTTTAAAATTCTCTCTAGAATTTTCAAAATCCATGGCCACATGTTTACAATTTCACGTCAAAAAATGGCTAAAATTCCAGTTGAAATTTTTTCAAAGTCCCTTAAAAATTTTCCCATTTTTGTCCCAATTCTTCCCATTCCCATTGAAACTTTTCAAATCCCTCTCAAAATTGTTGAAATTCTCTTGAAGCTTTTAAAATTCTCTCTAGAATTTTCAAAATCCATGGCCACATGTTTACAATTTCACGTAAAAAAATGGCTAAAATTCCAGTTGAAATTTTTTCAAAGTCCCTTAAAAATTTTCCAATTTTTGTCCCAATTCTTCCCATTCCCATTGAAACTTTTCAAATCCCTCTCAAAATTGTTGAAATTCTCTTGAAGCTTTTAAAATTCTCTCTAGAATTTTCAAAATCCATGTCCACATGTTTACAATTTCACGTCAAAAAATGGCTAAAATTCCAGTTGAAATTTTTTCAAAGTCCCTTAAAAATTTTCCAATTTTTGTCCCAATTCTTCCCATTCCCATTGAAACTTTTCAAATCCCTCTCAAAATTGTTGAAATTCTGTTGAAGCTTTTAAAATTCTCTCTAGAATTTTCAAAATCCATGTCCACATGTTTACAATTTCACATAAAAAAAATGCTAAAATTCCAGTTGAAATTTTTTCAAAGTCCCTTAAAAATTTTCCAATTTTTGTCCCAATTCTTCCCATTCCCATTGAAACTTTTCAAATCCCTCTCAAAATTGTTGAAATTCTGTTGAAGCTTTTAAAATTCTCTCTAGAATTTTCAAAATCCATGTCCACATGTTTACAATTTCACGTCAAAAAATGGCTAAAATTCCAGTTGAAATTTTTTCAAAGTCCCTTAAAAATTTTCCAATTTTTGTCCCAATTCTTCCCATTCCCATTGAAACTTTTCAAATCCCTCTCAAAATTGTTGAAATTCTCTTGAAGCTTTTAAAATTCTCTCTAGAATTTTCAAAATCCATGGCCACATGTTTACAATTTCACGTCAAAAAATGGCTAAAATTCCAGTTGAAATTTTTTCAAAGTCCCTTAAAAATTTTCAATTTTTGTCCCAATTCTTCCCATTCCCATTGAAACTTTTCAAATCCCTCTCAAAATTGTAGAAATTCTGTTGAAGCTTTTAAAATTCTCTCTAGAATTTTCAAAATCCATGTCCACATGTTTACAATTTCACATAAAAAAATTGCTAAAATTCCAGTTGAAATTTTTTCAAAGTCCCTTAAAAATTTTCCAATTTTTGTCCCAATTCTTCCCATTCCCATTGAAACTTTTCAAATCCCTCTCAAAATTGTTGAAATTCTGTTGAAGCTTTTAAAATTCTCTCTAGAATTTTCAAAATCCATGGCCACATGTTTACAATTTCACGTCAAAAAATGGCTAAAATTCCAGTTGAAATTTTTTCAAAGTCCCTTAAAAATTTTCCAATTTTTGTCCCAATTCTTCCCATTCCCATTGAAACTTTTCAAATCCCTCTCAAAATTGTTGAAATTCTCTTGAAGCTTTTAAAATTCTCTCTAGAATTTTCAAAATCCATGTCCACATGTTTACAATTTCACGTAACAAAATGGCTAAAATTCCAGTTGAAATTTTTTCAAAGTCCCTTAAAAATTTTCCAATTTTTGTCCCAATTCTTCCCATTCCCATTGAAACTTTTCAAATCCCTCTCAAAATTGTAGAAATTCTGTTAAAGCTTTAAAAATTCTCTCTGGAATTTTCAAAATCCATGTCCACATGTTTACAATTTCACATAAAAAAATTGCTAAAATTCCAGTTGAAATTTTTTCAGTCCCTTAAAAATTTTCCAATTTTTGTCCCAATTCTTCCCATTCCCATTGAAACTTTTCAAATCCCTCTCAAAATTGTTGAAATTCTGTTGAAGCTTTTAAAATTCTCTCTAGAATTTTCAAAATCCATGTCCACATGTTTACAATTTCACATAAAAAAAATGCTAAAATTCCAGTTGAAATTTTTTCAAAGTCCCTTAAAAATTTTCCAATTTTTGTCCCAATTCTTCCCATTCCCATTGAAACTTTTCAAATCCCTCTCAAAATTGTTGAAATTCTGTTGAAGCTTTTAAAATTCTCTCTAGAATTTTCAAAATCCATGGCCACATGTTCACAATTTCACGTCAAAAAATGGCTAAAATTCCAGTTGAAATTTTTTCAAAGTCCCTTAAAAATTTTCCAATTTTTGTCCCAATTCTTCCCATTCCCATTGAAACTTTTCAAATCCCTCTCAAAATTGTTGAAATTCTCTTGAAGCTTTTAAAATTCTCTCTAGAATTTTCAAAATCCATGGCCACATGTTTACAATTTCACGTCAAAAAATGGCTAAAATTCCAGTTGAAATTTTTTCAAAGTCCCTTCAAAATTTTCCCATTTTTGTCCCAATTCTTCCCATTCCCATTGAAACTTTTCAAATCCCTCTCAAAATTGTTGAAATTCTGTTGAAGCTTTTAAAATTCTCTCTAGAATTTTCAAAATCCATGGCCACATGTTTACAATTTCACGTCAAAAAATGGCTAAAATTCCAGTTGAAATTTTTTCAAAGTCCCTTAAAAATTTTCCAATTTTTGTCCCAATTCTTCCCATTCCCATTGAAACTTTTCAAATCCCTCTCAAAATTGTTGAAATTCTGTTGAAGCTTTTAAAATTCTCTCTAGAATTTTCAAAATCCATGGCCACATGTTTACAATTTCACGTAAAAAAATGGCTAAAATTCCAGTTGAAATTTTTTCAAAGTCCCTTAAAAATTTTCCCATTTTTGTCCCAATTCTTCCCATTCCCATTGAAACTTTTCAAATCCCTCTCAAAATTGTTGAAATTCTCTTGAAGCTTTTAAAATTCTCTCTAGAATTTTCAAAATCCATGGCCACATGTTTACAATTTCACGTCAAAAAATTGCTAAAATTCCAGTTGAAATTTTTTCAAAGTCCCTTAAAAATTTTCCAATTTTTGTCCCAATTCTTCCCATTCCCATTGAAACTTTTCAAATCCCTCTCAAAATTGTTGAAATTCTGTTGAAGCTTTTAAAATTCTCTCTAGAATTTTCAAAATCCATGTCCACATGTTTACAATTTCACGTCAAAAAATGGCTAAAATTCCAGTTGAAATTTTTTCAAAGTCCCTTCAAAATTTTCCAATTTTTGTCCCAATTCTTCCCATTCCCATTGAAACTTTTCAAATCCCTCTCAAAATTGTTGAAATTCTCTTGAAGCTTTTAAAATTCTCTCTAGAATTTTCAAAATCCATGTCCACATGTTTACAATTTCACGTAAAAAAATGGCTAAAATTCCAGTTGAAATTTTTTCAAAGTCCCTTAAAAATTTTCCAATTTTTGTCCCAATTCTTCCCATTCCCATTGAAACTTTTCAAATCCCTCTCAAAAGTGTTGAAATTCTCTTGAAGCTTTTAAAATTCTCTCTAGAATTTTCAAAATCCATGTCCACATGTTTACAATTTCACGTCAAAAAATGGCTAAAATTCCAGTTGAAATTTTTTCAAAGTCCCTTAAAAATTTTCCCATTTTTGTCCCAATTCTTCCCATTCCCATTGAAACTTTTCAAATCCCTCTCAAAATTGTAGAAATTCTGTTAAAGCTTTTAAAATTCTCTCTAGAATTTTCAAAATCCATGGCCACATGTTTACAATTTCACGTCAAAAAATGGCTAAAATTCCAGTTGAAATTTTTTCAAAGTCCCTTAAAAATTTTCCAATTTTTGTCCCAATTCTTCCCATTCCCATTGAAACTTTTCAAATCCCTCTCAAAATTGTTGAAATTCTGTTGAAGCTTTTAAAATTCTCTCTAGAATTTTCAAAATCCATGGCCACATGTTTACAATTTCACATAAAAAAATTGCTAAAATTCCAGTTGAAATTTTTTCAAAGTCCCTTAAAAATTTTCCAATTTTTGTCCCAATTCTTCCCATTCCCATTGAAACTTTTCAAATCCCTCTCCAAATTGTTGAAATTCTCTTGAAGCTTTTAAAATTCTCTCTAGAATTTTCAAAATCCATGTCCACATGTTTACAATTTCATGTAAAAAAATGGCTAAAATTCCAGTTGAAATTTTTTCAAAGTCCCTTAAAAATTTTCCAATTTTTGTCCCAATTCTTCCCATTCCCATTGAAACTTTTCAAATCCCTCTCAAAATTGTTGAAATTCTCTTGAAGCTTTTAAAATTCTCTCTAGAATTTTCAAAATCCATGTCCACATGTTTACAATTTCATGTAAAAAAATGGCTAAAATTCCAGTTGAAATTTTTTCAAAGTCCCTTAAAAATTTTCCCATTTTTGTCCCAATTCTTCCCATTCCCATTGAAACTTTTCAAATCCCTCTCAAAATTGTTGAAATTCTGTTGAAGCTTTTAAAATTCTCTCTAGAATTTTCAAAATCCATGGCCACATGTTTACAATTTCACGTAAAAAAAATGCTAAAATTCCAGTTGAAATTTTTTCAAAGTCCCTGAAAAATTTTCCAATTTTTGTCCCAATTCTTCCCATTCCCATTGAAACTTTTCAAATCCCTCTCAAAATTGTTGAAATTCTGTTGAAGCTTTTAAAATTCTCTCTAGAATTTTCAAAATCCATGTCCACATGTTTACAATTTCACGTCAAAAAATGGCTAAAATTCCAGTTGAAATTTTTTCAAAGTCCCTTAAAAATTTTCCAATTTTTGTCCCAATTCTTCCCATTCCCATTGAAACTTTTCAAATCCCTCTCAAAAGTGTTGAAATTCTGTTGAAGCTTTTAAAATTCTCTCTAGAATTTTCAAAATCCATGTCCACATGTTTACAATTTCACGTCAAAAAATGGCTAAAATTCCAGTTGAAATTTTTTCAAAGTCCCTTAAAAATTTTCCAATTTTTGTCCCAATTCTTCCCATTCCCATTGAAACTTTTCAAATCCCTCTCAAAATGTTGAAATTCTGTTGAAGCTTTTAAAATTCTCTCTAGAATTTTCAAAATCCATGTCCACATGTTTACAATTTCACGTCAAAAAATGGCTAAAATTCCAGTTGAAATTTTTTCAAAGTCCCTTAAAAATTTTCCAATTTTTGTCCCAATTCTTCCCATTCCCATTGAAACTTTTCAAATCCCTCTCAAAATTGTTGAAATTCTCTTGAAGCTTTTAAAATTCTCTCTAGAATTTTCAAAATCCATGGCCACATGTTTACAATTTCACGTCAAAAAATGGCTAAAATTCCAGTTGAAATTTTTTCAAAGTCCCTTAAAAATTTTCCAGTTTTTGTCCCAATTCTTCCCATTCCCATTGAAACTTTTCAAATCCCTCTCAAAATTGTAGAAATTCTGTTGAAGCTTTTAAAATTCTCTCTAGAATTTTCAAAATCCATGTCCACATGTTTACAATTTCACGTCAAAAAATGGCTAAAATTCCAGTTGAAATTTTTTCAAAGTCCCTTCAAAATTTTCCAATTTTTGTCCCAATTCTTCCCATTCCCATTGAAACTTTTCAAATCCCTCTCAAAATTGTTGAAATTCTCTTGAAGCTTTTAAAATTCTCTCTAGAATTTTCAAAATCCGTGGCCACATGTTTACAATTTCACGTAACAAAATGGCTAAAATTCCAGTTGAAATTTTTTCAAAGTCCCTTAAAAATTTTCCAATTTTTGTCCCAATTCTTCCCATTCCCATTGAAACTTTTCAAATCCCTCTCAAAATTGTTGAAATTCTGTTGAAGCTTTTAAAATTCTCTCTAGAATTTTCAAAATCCATGGCCACATGTTTACAATTTCATGTAAAAAAAATTGGCTAAAATTCCAGTTGAAATTTTTTCAAAGTCCCTTAAAAATTTTCCAATTTTTGTCCCAATTCTTCCCATTCCCATTGAAACTTTTCAAATCCCTCTCAAAATTGTTGAAATTCTGTTGAAGCTTTTAAAATTCTCTCTAGAATTTTCAAAATCCATGGCCACATGTTTACAATTTCACGTCAAAAAATTGCTAAAATTCCAGTTGAAATTTTTTCAAAGTCCCTTAAAAATTTTCCAATTTTTGTCCCAATTCTTCCCATTCCCATTGAAACTTTTCAAATCCCTCTCAAAAGTGTTGAAATTCTGTTGAAGCTTTTAAAATTCTCTCTAGAATTTTCAAAATCCATGTCCACATGTTTACAATTTCACGTCAAAAAATGGCTAAAATTCCAGTTGAAATTTTTTCAAAGTCCCTTAAAAATTTTCCAATTTTTGTCCCAATTCTTCCCATTCCCATTGAAACTTTTCAAATCCCTCTCAAAATTGTTGAAATTCTCTTGAAGCTTTTAAAATTCTCTCTAGAATTTTCAAAATCCATGTCCACATGTTTACAATTTCACGTCAAAAAATGGCTAAAATTCCAGTTGAAATTTTTTCAAAGTCCCTTAAAAATTTTCCAATTTTTGTCCCAATTCTTCCCATTCCCATTGAAACTTTTCAAATCCCTCTCAAAATTGTTGAAATTCTCTTGAAGCTTTTAAAATTCTCTCTAGAATTTTCAAAATCCATGGCCACATGTTTACAATTTCACGTCAAAAAATGGCTAAAATTCCAGTTGAAATTTTTTCAAAGTCCCTTAAAAATTTTCCAATTTTTGTCCCAATTCTTCCCATTCCCATTGAAACTTTTCAAATCCCTCTCAAAATTGTTGAAATTCTCTTGAAGCTTTTAAAATTCTCTCTAGAATTTTCAAAATCCATGTCCACATGTTTACAATTTCACGTAACAAAATGGCTAAAATTCCAGTTGAAATTTTTTCAAAGTCCCTTAAAAATTTTCCAATTTTTGTCCCAATTCTTCCCATTCCCATTGAAACTTTTCAAATCCCTCTCAAAATTGTTGAAATTCTCTTGAAGCTTTTAAAATTCTCTCTAGAATTTTCAAAATCCATGGCCACATGTTTACAATTTCATGTAAAAAAAATTGGCTAAAATTCCAGTTGAAATTTTTTCAAAGTCCCTTAAAAATTTTCCAATTTTTGTCCCAATTCTTCCCATTCCCATTGAAACTTTTCAAATCCCTCTCAAAATTGTTGAAATTCTCTTGAAGCTTTTAAAATTCTCTCTAGAATTTTCAAAATCCATGGCCACATGTTTACAATTTCACGTCAAAAAATTGCTAAAATTCCAGTTGAAATTTTTTCAAAGTCCCTTAAAAATTTTCCAATTTTTGTCCCAATTCTTCCCATTCCCATTGAAACTTTTCAAATCCCTCTCAAAATTGTTGAAATTCTCTTGAAGCTTTTAAAATTCTCTCTAGAATTTTCAAAATCCATGGCCACATGTTTACAATTTCACGTCAAAAAATGGCTAAAATTCCAGTTGAAAATTTTTCAAAGTCCCTTCAAAATTTTCCAATTTTTGTCCCAATTCTTCCCATTCCCATTGAAACTTTTCAAATCCCTCTCAAAATTGTTGAAATTCTCTTGAAGCTTTTAAAATTCTCTCTAGAATTTTCAAAATCCATGGCCACATGTTTACAATTTCACGTCAAAAAATGGCTAAAATTCCAGTTGAAATTTTTTCAAAGTCCCTTAAAAATTTTCCCATTTTTGTCCCAATTCTTCCCATTCCCATTGAAACTTTTCAAATCCCTCTCCAAATTGTTGAAATTCTCTTGAAGCTTTTAAAATTCTCTCTAGAATTTTCAAAATCCATGTCCACATGTTTACAATTTCATGTAAAAAAATTGCTAAAATTCCAGTTGAAATTTTTTCAAAGTCCCTTAAAAATTTTCCCATTTTTGTCCCAATTCTTCCCATTCCCATTGAAACTTTTCAAATCCCTCTCAAAATTGTAGAAATTCTGTTAAAGCTTTTAAAATTCTCTCTAGAATTTTCAAAATCCATGTCCACATGTTTACAATTTCACATAAAAAAATTGCTAAAATTCCAGTTGAAATTTTTTCAAAGTCCCTTAAAAATTTTCCAATTTTTGTCCCAATTCTTCCCATTCCCATTGAAACTTTTCAAATCCCTCTCAAAAGTGTTGAAATTCTCTTGAAGCTTTTAAAATTCTCTCTAGAATTTTCAAAATCCATGGCCACATGTTTACAATTTCACGTAAAAAAAATGCTAAAATTCCAGTTGAAATTTTTTCAAAGTCCCTTAAAAATTTTCCAATTTTTGTCCCAATTCTTCCCATTCCCATTGAAACTTTTCAAATCCCTCTCAAAATTGTTGAAATTCTCTTGAAGCTTTTAAAATTCTCTCTAGAATTTTCAAAATCCATGTCCACATGTTTACAATTTCACGTAAAAAAATGGCTAAAATTCCAGTTGAAATTTTTTCAAAGTCCCTTAAAAATTTTCCAATTTTTGTCCCAATTCTTCCCATTCCCATTGAAAATTTTCAAATCCCTCTCAAAATTGTTGAAATTCTCTTGAAGCTTTTAAAATTCTCTCTAGAATTTTCAAAATCCATGGCCACATGTTTACAATTTCACGTCAAAAAATGGCTAAAATTCCAGTTGAAATTTTTTCAAAGTCCCTTAAAAATTTTCCAATTTTTGTCCCAATTCTTCCCATTCCCATTGAAACTTTTCAAATCCCTCTCAAAATTGTTGAAATTCTCTTGAAGCTTTTAAAATTCTCTCTAGAATTTTCAAAATCCATGGCCACATGTTTACAATTTCACGTCAAAAAATGGCTAAAATTCCAGTTGAAATTTTTTCAAAGTCCCTTAAAAATTTTCCAATTTTTGTCCCAATTCTTCCCATTCCCATTGAAACTTTTCAAATCCCTCTCAAAATTGTTGAAATTCTCTTGAAGCTTTTAAAATTCTCTCTAGAATTTTCAAAATCCATGGCCACATGTTTACAATTTCATGTAAAAAAATTGCTAAAATTCCAGTTGAAATTTTTTCAAAGTCCCTTAAAAATTTTCCAATTTTTGTCCCAATTCTTCCCATTCCCATTGAAACTTTTCAAATCCCTCTCAAAATTGTTGAAATTCTCTTGAAGCTTTTAAAATTCTCTCTAGAATTTTCAAAATCCATGTCCACATGTTTACAATTTCACGTCAAAAAATGGCTAAAATTCCAGTTGAAATTTTTTCAAAGTCCCTTAAAAATTTTCCAATTTTTGTCCCAATTCTTCCCATTCCCATTGAAACTTTTCAAATCCCTCTCAAAATTGTTGAAATTCTCTTGAAGCTTTTAAAATTCTCTCTAGAATTTTCAAAATCCATGTCCACATGTTTACAATTTCACGTAACAAAATGGCTAAAATTCCAGTTGAAATTTTTTCAAAGTCCCTTAAAAATTTTCCAATTTTTGTCCCAATTCTTCCCATTCCCATTGAAACTTTTCAAATCCCTCTCAAAATTGTTGAAATTCTCTTGAAGCTTTTAAAATTCTCTCTAGAATTTTCAAAATCCATGTCCACATGTTTACAATTTCATGTAAAAAAATTGCTAAAATTCCAGTTGAAATTTTTTCAAAGTCCCTTAAAAATTTTCCCATTTTTGTCCCAATTCTTCCCATTCCCATTGAAACTTTTCAAATCCCTCTCAAAATTGTTGAAATTCTCTTGAAGCTTTTAAAATTCTCTCTAGAATTTTCAAAATCCATGGCCACATGTTTACAATTTCACGTCAAAAAATGGCTAAAATTCCAGTTGAAATTTTTTCAAAGTCCCTTAAAAATTTTCCAATTTTTGTCCCAATTCTTCCCATTCCCATTGAAACTTTTCAAATCCCTCTCAAAATTGTTGAAATTCTCTTGAAGCTTTTAAAATTCTCTCTAGAATTTTCAAAATCCATGGCCACATGTTTACAATTTCACGTCAAAAAATGGCTAAAATTCCAGTTGAAATTTTTTCAAAGTCCCTTAAAAATTTTCCAATTTTTGTCCCAATTCTTCCCATTCCCATTGAAACTTTTCAAATCCCTCTCAAAATTGTTGAAATTCTCTTGAAGCTTTTAAAATTCTCTCTAGAATTTTCAAAATCCATGGCCACATGTTTACAATTTCATGTAAAAAAATGCTAAAATTCCAGTTGAAATTTTTTCAAAGTCCCTTAAAAATTTTCCAATTTTTGTCCCAATTCTTCCCATTCCCATTGAAACTTTTCAAATCCCTCTCAAAATTGTTGAAATTCTCTTGAAGCTTTTAAAATTCTCTCTAGAATTTTCAAAATCCATGTCCACATGTTTACAATTTCACGTCAAAAAATGGCTAAAATTCCAGTTGAAATTTTTTCAAAGTCCCTGAAAAATTTTCCAATTTTTGTCCCAATTCTTCCCATTCCCATTGAAACTTTTCAAATCCCTCTCAAAATTGTTGAAATTCTCTTGAAGCTTTTAAAATTCTCTCTAGAATTTTCAAAATCCATGTCCACATGTTTACAATTCCACGTCAAAAAATGGCTAAAATTCCAGTTGAAATTTTTTCAAAGTCCCTTAAAAATTTTCCAATTTTTGTCCCAATTCTTCCCATTCCCATTGAAACTTTTCAAATCCCTCTCAAAATTGTTGAAATTCTCTTGAAGCTTTTAAAATTCTCTCTAGAATTTTCAAAATCCATGTCCACATGTTTACAATTCCACGTCAAAAAATGGCTAAAATTCCAGTTGAAATTTTTTCAAAGTCCCTTAAAAATTTTCCAATTTTTGTCCCAATTCTTCCCATTCCCATTGAAACTTTTCAAATCCCTCTCAAAATTGTAGAAATTCTGTTAAAGCTTTTAAAATTCTCTCTAGAATTTTCAAAATCCATGTCCACATGTTTACAATTTCATGTAAAAAAATTGCTAAAATTCCAGTTGAAATTTTTTCAAAGTCCCTTAAAAATTTTCCCATTTTTGTCCCAATTCTTCCCATTCCCATTGAAACTTTTCAAATCCCTCTCAAAATTGTAGAAATTCTGTTAAAGCTTTTAAAATTCTCTCTAGAATTTTCAAAATCCATGGCCACATGTTTACAATTTCATGTAAAAAAATGGCTAAAATTCCAGTCGAAATTTTTTCAAAGTCCCTTAAAAATTTTCCAATTTTTGTCCCAATTCTTCCCATTCCCATTGAAACTTTTCAAATCCCTCTCAAAATTGTTGAAATTCTCTTGAAGCTTTTAAAATTCTCTCTAGAATTTTCAAAATCCATGTCCACATGTTTACAATTTCACGTAAAAAAAATGCTAAAATTCCAGTTGAAATTTTTTCAAAGTCCCTGAAAAATTTTCCAATTTTTGTCCCAATTCTTCCCATTCCCATTGAAACTTTTCAAATCTCTCTCAAAAGTGTTGAAATTCTGTTGAAGCTTTTAAAATTCTCTCTAGAATTTTCAAAATCCATGGCCACATGTTTACAATTTCACGTCAAAAAATGGCTAAAATTCCAGTTGAAATTTTTTCAAAGTCCCTTAAAAATTTTCCAATTTTTGTCCCAATTCTTCCCATTCCCATTGAAACTTTTCAAATCCCTCTCAAAATTGTAGAAATTCTGTTAAAGCTTTTAAAATTCTCTCTAGAATTTTCAAAATCCATGTCCACATGTTTACAATTTCACATAAAAAAATGGCTAAAATTCCAGTTGAAATTTTTTCAAAGTCCCTTAAAAATTTTCCAATTTTTGTCCCAATTCTTCCCATTCCCATTGAAACTTTTCAAATCCCTCTCAAAATTGTTGAAATTCTCTTGAAGCTTTTAAAATTCTCTCTAGAATTTTCAAAATCCATGGCCACATGTTTACAATTTCACGTAAAAAAAATGCTAAAATTCCAGTTGAAATTTTTTCAAAGTCCCTGAAAAATTTTCCAATTTTTGTCCCAATTCTTCCCATTCCCATTGAAACTTTTCAAATCCCTCTCAAAATTGTTAAAATTCTGTTGAAGCTTTTAAAATTCTCTCTAGAATTTTCAAAATCCATGTCCACATGTGTTAGAGCGAGATAAGGACTTAGCCAAACCAGTCGATTCAATGTGAATCACGCTAAGCCTTTTATTACAGAAACAAGTCTCCTTATATACGTAACTATATTCTAATCACGCGTCCACGCTCCAAGCATGGATTCGCTAAATGAGTATCGTGGGCTGTCCGTGCTCTGGAGTCTCACTGATGATACGTCCGATGATTCACGCCACGCCAGGACCCCGGTGATTGAGGAACGCCCCTCTTTCTCACAGCAGACTCTGATCTCAGCTTCTCGAAGAGGCCTTGAGATTCCTTTGAGCCTGACTAATTCAGCAACAGGTCTTTATCTATCAAGACCCCTCCACACTTCCCCCTTTCTTTTCCTGAATTAGTCAGGCCCCTTAAACCGCACGGTGCATCATTTTTGAAATATACTGCAACATAGAACACGTGATTAACAACATAATTACAATTACATATAATGCAGTTAAACCTTACTTAATAAGATCAAACTACTACCTGCCTATTCTTAAAACCTTAATTCTACTATGGCAACCTTATTAACACACTATTTTAATAGATTCAAAATAACCAGACAAGTTAATACAATATTTTCTCTTAACCTCCTAAATATCTATAACTGCGCAGTTTGTAGGGTAACGTACTTAATACCATCAACATATACTAATAATTGAATTAATATCTTAAAAGTTATCTTAACCTATTTAAAAGATCAATAGCTTAACCTTAATATCCCTTCTAAAACTTTATCAGTTGCTAAACTTAGATTACTATGGTAGAGATATCTCATAATTTTACCTTATCTATGCATTAACTATCTAATCATAATATCACCCTTTTGGATCTCCTGCTGATTGTTCAAATTGCCATTCTCCACAGAAGGTACACCACCTGCTTGCTAATAGGCTTCTAGACCATCAGGTCTGCGAGCATCTGTAACACTGAATTAGGATCCATGGTTTACATCTGAAACAGTCCTCACAACTTATCTCCCTCCTGTGCATCCGTTGAATCTTTGTTGAATCCACTTCAATCCTCGGCCTGTAATGACACAAACATAACCTTTTCCCCAGGTTATCAATTGATGTGGCCTTTTCCATTGACTAGTGATTTGACCATAACTAATGTAGGTTCTTTCTGATTTAGCATGGTTTTGGGTCATACTTGCAAAGTATTTAATCACATACAATGCTTTTGACAATTGGTATTGTGGTGTTTCCCCTACTTCCCCCCTTCTTTTTTTAAAATAAACAAACAAACAAAAAAGGTTCAGAACCAGATACGTGTGTTAGATCTTGACTACGTACTCAAAGTCACAAATCAAATTTAGAGGTTCCTCCTTAAAAAGCTCTAAGTAATTTAGAGGTGTGCCAAGTTCTACTAATTGGGTTGAACCTGCAATAATTTTTACAGAATGATGCCAATTGTTATCTTTATGCCAAACCACTACACCTTTATGGGACTTCCCAGAACCATCAACAAAAACTTTGCAAGTATGTAGGCTCAGATCAAATACAAGTATGGCCTATGACCTGATGTTAAAGACTTGCAGGTTCTGCATCAATTTACATTTAGGCATGCCAAAAGCTGTGCTGTTAAGAAAACCAGCTAGTGCAATTTATAAAGACATAGATTACAAATAAAAAATCAGAATTAAATTTCACAAATGGTACATATATGACAAAAGGATCATGGCCTATTAAGACTTAAATTCATTCCCTGCATTTTCTTGATCAGAGTGACAATTGGTATATAACAGTCAGTATATCAGTTTGCTAGCAATCTCATCATACTGTCCCACAATAGCCACAGGTTGTTTCTATGTTGTAGCTATAGACAAATCTGCAAGTCCAATCAAATGCAGTCAGCCTGTAAGGTTGTCATAAATTCATTCCTCAAAGTTTCTAACTCCATTTTGGCTGTCATATTTATTGGATATTGTTTTCCCTTACCGGATCGAAGTCCTGTTTCAGATCTATCAGTGTAGAATTTGCTTTATCGAAACATTGGCTGTTAATACTAGTGGAAATACAGCATTTGAAATTTCCTTGGAGATTTCTCACTTGCAGCAAGCAGATCTGCACCATCCCAGCAGCTTCTTGTAGGCCATGCAACTAAACAGAATTCTCAGAAAACGTTATTTGAGCTTAATTTACTTAACAAATCTTAACCTAAGAGAGGTACAGGACTTTCTGGCAACTATAAGAATTCATGTATTAAATCTTAGTTCCAAATTTGGCATTCCATTGGTCTCAAAAAATGGCCTTTCCTTCGTTCTTTCTCATGACCTCAAAAACTAGCATGGTGAATTCACTAAGAAGTCTCTTACAACTAATTACCACAGAATAAGTCTATCAACAACTTTTTGGTTTAATTTTCCAGTTTCATTAGAACTATGGGTCTACTAAGGATGCCTTTAAACTTCACCCTCGGACTGCTCCATTCAGTATTACATCGCTGCAGTGGGGGGGAGAAAACCCCTTTTCACTGCTTTAAAAGCAGGCAGCCAGGTTTTTCCATTTTTGTTTTTCTTTCTCTTCTTGCTGCAGTTTAGAGATAACCAAGGTCACGCAGCTGGCATAATGGCTGGTACGAAGTGGGAGGCTCTGGGAAACCTCTCAGTTACAATGAGCTGCACACAGGCCTGGGACGTTTTGGTCTTTTGTTTTCCCATTTCATTCCAGCCATAATACACTTTATATGCAATTTCAAGTAGCTCAACAATAGTTACATTCCTTAGCTCCATTTACCTTTTACAATTTAGAGATGTCAAAAAACAGTATAAACCAGTATAATAAACATCAATCCATTATTCTATTTTCTTAAATCTAAATCAGTTAATATTCTAGCAACTTTTAAATACAATCTCTTCTAAATTCACATTTATCATAGCATTTTAACAATTTAAATGCTTTTCTAACAATATAAGCAGTTACTCTAATGTGTAAGGATGCATCCTAATGGGGAGCAAGGTGGAATTTTAGCAGTGGAACCGGTTCCCATTTTGTAATTATCTCCCCAGAAAAGATTCTTTTGGTACCAAATATGAATATGCAAACCAAAATACTGAGCTCAGATGTGAAAACCAAATACCCAGTTCAAATATGCAGATGGATCACAGTCACACTAATTTAAGACAATATCTCAATTTTTGCATTGCACCTTTGGGCCGCTCACTGCTCAGCCAGGTGGAGGTACCTCTGGGTCTCCCTGACAAAACAGGTCAGTGGCGCCGGAGCCCATCGGCCCCCCCGCCGGACTGAGCTTTTTTTTTTGCTTTGTTTTGTTTTCAGTGTCTCATCTGGTGCGCTACAACTGTTATTCCAAAACCTGGATTCTTTACTTGATGTGCATACGAAAAAGCCAAATTTAGTGCACCGACATGAGAGACAGCCTGTCACAGAGTTGAGCAAGTCTGAATGCTGGAATAAAGGTAGCATGCTGGAGAGAAAAATAACAGCTACCACACGCAAAATTTTACGATCACGTTCACGCAGTAAAGAATTAAATTACTCATGATCTTCTGAATTATCACAAAATGCACATTTTCAGTCAACGGATTCTCATGATTTAACAAACTGTGAACTTATCGTACCATATAGCACAGACCTACCAAAATTGCAACATACTTAAACAGATACCCACAAAGAAAACAGGTTAATAAGGAAAGCATCTTGCAGACTCTAACAAGTTTGCTGTGACCTGTGTGTTATCAGTTAACTCTCTCTCAGCTGTCTGAAATGATTTAATGATCTCTTGTAGGGATTTACTTTGCTCCACTTTTCTCGCCCTAAAAACAACATTAATTGCAACAAGGTGTTATACTTTAAGATTCTATTCCCCGGACACTATTCCCAATCATTTAACTTATGCCGCAACCACCACTAATTACAATGTTTTACAAGATCTTCCTTCCTTATAATTCCGAGTGCTTTCCCAAGTTTTAAAACACCTCCCAATACTGATTTTTTAGGAACACAACTGAAAACAATTATTCCTGACCCCATCTTGCAAGTAAAAACCTTGAGAACAGGGAGGGAGGGAGGGAGGGGGGGTGAAGGGGAGGGGAGGAGGGGGGAACGCACAGGTCTGCTTGAAAACAACTCACATTCCTGACAAGCTGCTTGATTTTCAGAGAGGCAATACACAGGAGCACATAATATGTACTGTAAAACTTGCAAATAACATGTTGATAGCAAACATTAGATTCTCTACTGCTAATCTCAACACTCGTGCTTCCTTAGCTTCTAAGTTTTCAACCTGCTTACTGATGGCCTCTTGAGGATAGTCAATAAATTGCATGTAATTCTCATTGGGACACTGATTAACAGTTGCAAATTATTTGGCTGTTTTGTTGGTTTCAGACACCTCTCTCATAGCTTGATATGCAAGATCTGCTGACTGCCTCAGGATTTCAGAAACTAATCGTGCCTGTAGTTGCAGTGTGTCAATTAGTGTCTCTTCCAGGAGTTGTGGGATACCTGCCCCTTTCAAAGAATCCACATAGTTCTGTCCTAAATGATCTATAGCTGTTACCTTTCACAGAGTTCTTTTGCCCAGTTCTCATCCGGCGACTCCTTCTGCTCTTTCGTAGGAGTTAGAAGGTTGAAAGACAGTAAAAGCAGATTGGTAAAATTGGTAAAAGGACTGATAGTACACTTGTTTACGACTTTAGCATTCTCATCTGTCACAGGTTCTTTGAGCAAGTTGTCTGACTCCAATCCTCTGGACTTGCTGTTCCCACCAACAATGGTACAGGAGGCCACCCGCTCGGCATTTTTCCTCCCCCCGCCCCAGACTGCTGTATCATCGGGGGGACGGCACAACAGGGGATGGAGTTGGGAGGGGGTCAAAAAACACGATCCAGGTAAACTTCACAGTCATTTTTAGATTTGTTATCAGGCTGCAACGCTGGAAAAATTCTGGCAACGGTAGCCCGCTCGGCCTTAAAGTCTTTTAAGGTGGAAATTTTAAGCTTCTATGTAGTAACTAATGATTTATTTTCTTTATCATCTCCATTGTTGACCTTATTCCATAATTTCTGCCCTTTATCATTCCAAAGTTAACGTTTATAAGCCTTCCCGTTTTCTCCCGGGTAGCCATTAATTCTGTACCGAATTAATAGTCTACATATGTTACTTTCTTCTTATTTAAGTCCTCTCATAGAGAGAATAGGCAGGAGGAGTTTAACTATAACTTCTTCCTCGAGGATATATTTTGCTCCATAACTTCATTCTTCCCTCCTCCCGCTCCCAGCCGCTCACCCTTTTATGGTGACTTCTTCAATTAACGCAGAGCGTCCGTACACTCCGCCCGGTTTTCAGTCCAGCTGATCCGCCTCCGGCTGGGCCTGCTCTAGGCTTTTCCCCAACTTCAGTGGTACGCCGTTCAGAGAATCACGTCGGGGTCACCATTTGTTAGAGCGAGATAAGGACTTAGCCAAACCAGTCGATTCAATGTGAATCACGCTAAGCCATTTATTACAGAAACAAGTCTCCTTATATACGTAACTATATTCTAATCACGCGTCCACGCTCCAAGCATGGATTCGCTAAATGAGTATCGTGGGCTGTCCGTGCTCTGGAGTCTCACTGATGATACGTCCGATGATTCACGCCACGCCAGGACCCCGGTGATTGAGGAACGCCCCTCTTTCTCACAGCAGACTCTGATCTCAGCTTCTCGAAGAGGCCTTGAGATTCCTTTGAGCCTGACTAATTCAGCAACAGGTCTTTATCTATCAAGACCCCTCCACACACATGTTTACAATTTCACGTAAAAAAATGGCTAAAATTCCAGTTGAAATTTTTTCAAAGTCCCTTAAAAATTTTCCAATTTTTGTCCCAATTCTTCCCATTCCCATTGAAACTTTTCAAATCCCTCTCAAAATTGTTGAAATTCTCTTGAAGCTTTTAAAATTCTCTCTAGAATTTTCAAAATCCATGGCCACATGTTTACAATTTCACGTCAAAAAATGGCTAAAATTCCAGTTGAAATTTTTTCAAAGTCCCTTCAAAATTTTCCAATTTTTGTCCCAATTCTTCCCATTCCCATTGAAACTTTTCAAATCCCTCTCAAAATTGTTGAAATTCTCTTGAAGCTTTTAAAATTCTCTCTAGAATTTTCAAAATCCATGTCCACATGTTTACAATTTCACGTCAAAAAATGGCTAAAATTCCAGTTGAAATTTTTTCAAAGTCCCTTAAAAATTTTCCAATTTTTGTCCCAATTCTTCCCATTCCCATTGAAACTTTTCAAATCCCTCTCAAAAGTGTTGAAATTCTGTTGAAGCTTTTAAAATTCTCTCTAGAATTTTCAAAATCCATGGCCACATGTTTACAATTTCACGTAAAAAAATGGCTAAAATTCCAGTTGAAATTTTTTCAAAGTCCCTGAAAAATTTTCCCATTTTTGTCCCAATTCTTCCCATTCCCATTGAAACTTTTCAAATCCCTCTCAAAATTGTTGAAATTCTCTTGAAGCTTTTAAAATTCTCTCTAGAATTTTCAAAATCCGTGGCCACATGTTTACAATTTCACGTCAAAAAATGGCTAAAATTCCAGTTGAAATTTTTTCAAAGTCCCTTAAAAATTTTCCAATTTTTGTCCCAATTCTTCCCATTCCCATTGAAACTTTTCAAATCCCTCTCAAAATTGTTGAAATTCTGTTGAAGCTTTTAAAATTCTCTCTAGAATTTTCAAAATCCATGGCCACATGTTTACAATTTCATGTAAAAAAATGGCTAAAATTCCAGTTGAAATTTTTTCAAAGTCCCTTAAAAATTTTCCAATTTTTGTCCCAATTCTTCCCATTCCCATTGAAACTTTTCAAATCCCTCTCAAAATTGTTGAAATTCTCTTGAAGCTTTTAAAATTCTCTCTAGAATTTTCAAAATCCATGGCCACATGTTTACAATTTCACGTAACAAAATGGCTAAAATTCCAGTTGAAATTTTTTAAAAGTCCCTTAAAAATTTTCCAATTTTTGTCCCAATTCTTCCCATTCCCATTGAAACTTTTCAAATCCCTCTCAAAATTGTTGAAATTCTCTTGAAGCTTTTAAAATTCTCTCTAGAATTTTCAAAATCCATGGCCACATGTTTACAATTTCACGTCAAAAAATGGCTAAAATTCCAGTTGAAATTTTTTCAAAGTCCCTTCAAAATTTTCCCATTTTTGTCCCAATTCTTCCCATTCCCATTGAAACTTTTCAAATCCCTCTCAAAATTGTTGAAATTCTCTTGAAGCTTTTAAAATTCTCTCTAGAATTTTCAAAATCTGTGGCCACATGTTTACAATTTCACGTAACAAAATGGCTAAAATTCCAGTTGAAATTTTTTCAAAGTCCCTTAAAAATTTTCCAATTTTTGTCCCAATTCTTCCCATTCCCATTGAAACTTTTCAAATCCCTCTCAAAATTGTTGAAATTCTCTTGAAGCTTTTAAAATTCTCTCTAGAATTTTCAAAATCCATGTCCACATGTTTACAATTTCACGTCAAAAAATGGCTAAAATTCCAGTTGAAATTTTTTCAAAGTCCCTTAAAAATTTTCCAATTTTTGTCCCAATTCTTCCCATTCCCATTGAAACTTTTCAAATCCCTCTCAAAATTGTTGAAATTCTGTTGAAGCTTTTAAAATTCTCTCTAGAATTTTCAAAATCCATGTCCACATGTTTACAATTTCACGTAAAAAAATGGCTAAAATTCCAGTTGAAATTTTTTCAAAGTCCCTTAAAAATTTTCCAATTTTTGTCCCAATTCTTCCCATTCCCATTGAAACTTTTCAAATCCCTCTCAAAATTGTTGAAATTCTGTTGAAGCTTTTAAAATTCTCTCTAGAATTTTCAAAATCCATGTCCACATGTTTACAATTTCACGTAACAAAATGGCTAAAATTCCAGTTGAAATTTTTTCAAAGTTCCTTAAAAATTTTACAATTTTTGTCCCAATTCTTCCCATTCCCATTGAAACTTTTCAAATCCCTCTCAAAATTGTTGAAATTCTCTTGAAGCTTTTAAAATTCTCTCTAGAATTTTCAAAATCCATGGCCACATGTTTACAATTTCACGTCAAAAAATGGCTAAAATTCCAGTTGAAATTTTTTCAAAGTCCCTGAAAAATTTTCCAATTTTTGTCCCAATTCTTCCCATTCCCATTGAAACTTTTCAAATCCCTCTCAAAATTGTTGAAATTCTCTTGAAGCTTTTAAAATTCTCTCTAGAATTTTCAAAATCCATGTCCACATGTTTACAATTTCACGTCAAAAAATGGCTAAAATTCCAGTTGAAATTTTTTCAAAGTCCCTTAAAAATTTTCCAATTTTTGTCCCAATTCTTCCCATTCCCATTGAAACTTTTCAAATCCCTCTCAAAAGTGTTGAAATTCTCTTGAAGCTTTTAAAATTCTCTCTAGAATTTTCAAAATCCATGGCCACATGTTTACAATTTCACGTAACAAAATGGCTAAAATTCCAGTTGAAATTTTTTCAAAGTTCCTTAAAAATTTTACAATTTTTGTTCCAATTCTTCCCATTCCCATTGAAACTTTTCAAATCCCTCTCAAAATTGTTGAAATTCTCTTGAAGCTTTTAAAATTCTCTCTAGAATTTTCAAAATCCATGTCCACATGTTTACAATTTCACGTAAAAAAATTGCTAAAATTCCAGTTGAAATTTTTTCAAAGTCCCTTAAAAATTTTCCAATTTTTGTCCCAATTCTTCCCATTCCCATTGAAACTTTTCAAATCCCTCTCAAAATTGTAGAAATTCTGTTAAAGCTTTTAAAATTCTCTCTAGAATTTTCAAAATCCATGTCCACATGTTTACAATTTCACGTAAAAAAAATGCTAAAATTCCAGTTGAAATTTTTTCAAAGTCCCTTAAAAATTTTCCAATTTTTGTCCCAATTTTTCCCATTCCCATTGAAACTTTTCAAATCCCTCTCAAAATTGTTGAAATTCTCTTGAAGCTTTTAAAATTCTCTGTAGAATTTTCAAAATCCATGTCCACATGTTTACAATTTCACGTCAAAAAATGGCTAAAATTCCAGTTGAAATTTTTTCAAAGTCCCTTAAAAATTTTCCAATTTTTGTCCCAATTCTTCCCATTCCCATTGAAACTTTTCAAATCCCTCTCAAAATTGTAGAAATTCTGTTGAAGCTTTTAAAATTCTCTCTAGAATTTTCAAAATCCATGGCCACATGTTTACAATTTCACGTCAAAAAATGGCTAAAATTCCAGTTGAAATTTTTTCAAAGTCCCTGAAAAATTTTCCAATTTTTGTCCCAATTCTTCCCATTCCCATTGAAACTTTTCAAATCCCTCTCAAAATTGTTGAAATTCTCTTGAAGCTTTTAAAATTCTCTCTAGAATTTTCAAAATCCATGGCCACATTTTTACAATTTTCACGTAAAAAAAAATGCTAAAATTCCAGTTGAAATTTTTTCAAAGTCCCTTAAAAATTTTCCAATTTTTGTCCCAATTCTTCCCATTCCCATTGAAACTTTTCAAATCCCTCTCAAAATTGTTGAAATTCTCTTGAAGCTTTTAAAATTCTCTCTAGAATTTTCAAAATCCATGTCCACATGTTTACAATTTCACGTCAAAAAATGGCTAAAATTCCAGTTGAAATTTTTTCAAAGTCCTTTAAAAATTTTCCAATTTTTGTCCCAATTCTACCCATTCCCATTGAAACTTTTCAAATCCCTCTCAAAAGTGTTGAAATTCTGTTGAAGCTTTTAAAATTCTCTCTAGAATTTTCAAAATCCATGTCCACATGTTTACAATTTCACGTCAAAAAATGGCTAAAATTCCAGTTGAAATTTTTTCAAAGTCCCTTAAAAATTTTCCAATTTTTGTCCCAATTCTTCCCATTCCCATTGAAACTTTTCAAATCCCTCTCAAAATTGTTGAAATTCTCTTGAAGCTTTTAAAATTCTCTCTAGAATTTTCAAAATCCATGTCCACATGTTTACAATTTCACGTCAAAAAATTCCTAAATTCCAGTTGAAATTTTTTCAAAGTCCCTTAAAAATTTTCCAATTTTTGTCCCAATTCTTCCCATTCCCATTGAAACTTTTCAAATCCCTCTCAAAATTGTTGAAATTCTCTTGAAGCTTTTAAAATTCTCTCTAGAATTTTCAAAATCCATGGCCACATGTTTACAATTTCACGTCAAAAAATGGCTAAAATTCCAGTTGAAATTTTTTCAAAGTCCCTTAAAAATTTTCCAATTTTTGTCCCAATTCTTCCCATTCCCATTGAAACTTTTCAAATCCCTCTCAAAATTGTTGAAATTCTGTTGAAGCTTTTAAAATTCTCTCTAGAATTTTCAAAATCCATGTCCACATGTTTACAATTTCACGTAAAAAAATGGCTAAAATTCCAGTTGAAATTTTTTCAAAGTCCCTTAAAAATTTTCCCATTTTTGTCCCAATTCTTCCCATTCCCATTGAAACTTTTCAAATCCCTCTCAAAATTGTTGAAATTCTGTTGAAGCTTTTAAAATTCTCTCTAGAATTTTCAAAATCCATGGCCACATGTTTACAATTTCACGTCAAAAAATGGCTAAAATTCCAGTTGAAATTTTTTCAAAGTCCCTGAAAAATTTTCCAATTTTTGTCCCAATTCTTCCCATTCCCATTGAAACTTTTCAAATCCCTCTCAAAATTGTTGAAATTCTCTTGAAGCTTTTAAAATTCTCTCTAGAATTTTCAAAATCCATGTCCACATGTTTACAATTTCACGTAAAAAAATTGCTAAAATTCCAGTTGAAATTTTTTCAAAGTCCCTTAAAAATTTTCCAATTTTTGTCCCAATTCTTCCCATTCCCATTGAAACTTTTCAAATCCCTCTCAAAATTGTTGAAATTCTCTTGAAGCTTTTAAAATTCTCTCTAGAATTTTCAAAATCCATGTCCACATGTTTACAATTTCACGTAAAAAAATTGCTAAAATTCCAGTTGAAATTTTTTCAAAGTCCCTTAAAAATTTTCCAATTTTTGTCCCAATTCTTCCCATTCCCATTGAAACTTTTCAAATCCCTCTCAAAATTGTAGAAATTCTGTTAAAGCTTTTAAAATTCTCTCTAGAATTTTCAAAATCCATGTCCACATGTTTACAATTTCACGTAAAAAAAATGCTAAAATTCCAGTTGAAATTTTTTCAAAGTCCCTTAAAAATTTTCCAATTTTTGTCCCAATTTTTCCCATTCCCATTGAAACTTTTCAAATCCCTCTCAAAATTGTTGAAATTCTGTTGAAGCTTTTAAAATTCTCTCTAGAATTTTCAAAATCCATGTCCACATGTTTACAATTTCACGTCAAAAAATGGCTAAAATTCCAGTTGAAATTTTTTCAAAGTCCCTTAAAAATTTTCCAATTTTTGTCCCAATTCTTCCCATTCCCATTGAAACTTTTCAAATCCCTCTCAAAATTGTTGAAATTCTGTTGAAGCTTTTAAAATTCTCTCTAGAATTTTCAAAATCCATGGCCACATGTTTACAATTTCACGTCAAAAAATGGCTAAAATTCCAGTTGAAATTTTTTCAAAGTCCCTTAAAAATTTTCCCATTTTTGTCCCAATTCTTCCCATTCCCATTGAAACTTTTCAAATCCCTCTCAAAATTGTTGAAATTCTCTTGAAGCTTTTAAAATTCTCTCTAGAATTTTCAAAATCCATGTCCACATGTTTACAATTTCATGTAAAAAAATGGCTAAAATTCCAGTTGAAATTTTTTCAAAGTCCCTGAAAAATTTTCCAATTTTTGTCCCAATTCTTCCCATTCCCATTGAAACTTTTCAAATCCCTCTCAAAATTGTTGAAATTCTCTTGAAGCTTTTAAAATTCTCTCTAGAATTTTCAAAATCCATGTCCACATGTTTACAATTTCACGTAAAAAAAATGCTAAAATTCCAGTTGAAATTTTTTCAAAGTCCCTGAAAAATTTTCCAATTTTTGTCCCAATTCTTCCCATTCCCATTGAAACTTTTCAAATCCCTCTCAAAATTGTTGAAATTCTCTTGAAGCTTTTAAAATTCTCTCTAGAATTTTCAAAATCCATGTCCACATGTTTACAATTTCACGTAAAAAAATGCTAAAATTCCAGTTGAAATTTTTTCAAAGTCCCTTAAAAATTTTCCAATTTTTGTCCCAATTCTTCCCATTCCCATTGAAACTTTTCAAATCCCTCTCAAAATTGTTGAAATTCTGTTGAAGCTTTTAAAATTCTCTCTAGAATTTTCAAAATCCATGTCCACATGTTTACAATTTCACGTAAAAAAATGGCTAAAATTCCAGTTGAAATTTTTTCAAAGTCCCTTAAAAATTTTCCAATTTTTGTCCCAATTCTTCCCATTCCCATTGAAACTTTTCAAATCCCTCTCAAAATTGTTGAAATTCTGTTGAAGCTTTTAAAATTCTCTCTAGAATTTTCAAAATCCATGGCCACATGTTTACAATTTCACGTAAAAAAATGGCTAAAATTCCAGTTGAAATTTTTTCAAAGTCCCTGAAAAATTTTCCAATTTTTGTCCCAATTCTTCCCATTCCCATTGAAACTTTTCAAATCCCTCTCAAAATTGTTGAAATTCTCTTGAAGCTTTTAAAATTCTCTCTAGAATTTTCAAAATCCATGGCCACATGTTTACAATTTCACGTAAAAAAAATGCTAAAATTCCAGTTGAAATTTTTTCAAAGTCCCTGAAAAATTTTCCAATTTTTGTCCCAATTCTTCCCATTCCCATTGAAACTTTTCAAATCCCTCTCAAAATTGTAGAAATTCTCTTGAAGCTTTTAAAATTCTCTCTAGAATTTTCAAAATCCATGTCCACATGTTTACAATTTCACGTCAAAAAATGGCTAAAATTCCAGTTGAAATTTTTTCAAAGTCCCTTAAAAATTTTCCAATTTTTGTCCCAATTCTTCCCATTCCCATTGAAACTTTTCAAATCCCTCTCAAAATTGTAGAAATTCTGTTGAAGCTTTTAAAATTCTCTGTAGAATTTTCAAAATCCATGTCCACATGTTTACAATTTCACGTCAAAAAATGGCTAAAATTCCAGTTGAAATTTTTTCAAAGTCCCTTAAAAATTTTCCAATTTTTGTCCCAATTCTTCCCATTCCCATTGAAACTTTTCAAATCCCTCTCAAAATTGTTGAAATTCTGTTGAAGCTTTTAAAATTCTCTCTAGAATTTTCAAAATCCATGTCCACATGTTTACAATTTCACGTCAAAAAATGGCTAAAATTCCAGTTGAAATTTTTTCAAAGTCCCTTAAAAATTTTCCCATTTTTGTCCCAATTCTTCCCATTCCCATTGAAACTTTTCAAATCCCTCTCAAAATTGTAGAAATTCTGTTAAAGCTTTTAAAATTCTCTCTAGAATTTTCAAAATCCATGGCCACATGTTTACAATTTCACGTAAAAAAATGGCTAAAATTCCAGTTGAAATTTTTTCAAAGTCCCTGAAAAATTTTCCAATTTTTGTCCCAATTCTTCCCATTCCCATTGAAACTTTTCAAATCCCTCTCAAAATTGTTGAAATTCTCTTGAAGCTTTTAAAATTCTCTCTAGAATTTTCAAAATCCATGGCCACATGTTTACAATTTTCACGTAAAAAAAATGCTAAAATTCCAGTTGAAATTTTTTCAAAGTCCCTTAAAAATTTTCCAATTTTTGTCCCAATTCTTCCCATTCCCATTGAAACTTTTCAAATCCCTCTCCAAATTGTTGAAATTCTCTTGAAGCTTTTAAAATTCTCTCTAGAATTTTCAAAATCCATGGCCACATGTTTACAATTTCACGTCAAAAAATGGCTAAAATTCCAGTTGAAATTTTTTCAAAGTCCTTTAAAAATTTTCCAATTTTTGTCCCAATTCTACCCATTCCCATTGAAACTTTTCAAATCCCTCTCAAAAGTGTTGAATTTCTGTTGAAGCTTTTAAAATTCTCTCTAGAATTTTCAAAATCCATGTCCACATGTTTACAATTTCACGTCAAAAAATGGCTAAAATTCCAGTTGAAATTTTTTCAAAGTCCCTTAAAAATTTTCCAATTTTTGTCCCAATTCTTCCCATTCCCATTGAAACTTTTCAAATCCCTCTCAAAATTGTTGAAATTCTCTTGAAGCTTTTAAAATTCTCTCTAGAATTTTCAAAATCCATGTCCACATGTTTACAATTTCACGTCAAAAAATTCCTAAATTCCAGTTGAAATTTTTTCAAAGTCCCTTAAAAATTTTCCAATTTTTGTCCCAATTCTTCCCATTCCCATTGAAACTTTTCAAATCCCTCTCAAAATTGTTGAAATTCTCTTGAAGCTTTTAAAATTCTCTCTAGAATTTTCAAAATCCATGGCCACATGTTTACAATTTCACGTCAAAAAATGGCTAAAATTCCAGTTGAAATTTTTTCAAAGTCCCTTAAAAATTTTCCAATTTTTGTCCCAATTCTTCCCATTCCCATTGAAACTTTTCAAATCCCTCTCAAAATTGTAGAAATTCTGTTGAAGCTTTTAAAATTCTCTCTAGAATTTTCAAAATCCATGGCCACATGTTTACAATTTCACGTCAAAAAATGGCTAAAATTCCAGTTGAAATTTTTTCAAAGTCCCTTAAAAATTTTCCAATTTTTGTCCCAATTCTTCCCATTCCCATTGAAACTTTTCAAATCCCTCTCAAAATTGTTGAAATTCTGTTGAAGCTTTTAAAATTCTCTCTAGAATTTTCAAAATCCATGTCCACATGTTTACAATTTCACGTAAAAAAATGGCTAAAATTCCAGTTGAAATTTTTTCAAAGTCCCTTAAAAATTTTCCAATTTTTGTCCCAATTCTTCCCATTCCCATTGAAACTTTTCAAATCCCTCTCAAAATTGTTGAAATTCTCTTGAAGCTTTTAAAATTCTCTCTAGAATTTTCAAAATCCATGTCCACATGTTTACAATTTCATGTAAAAAAATGGCTAAAATTCCAGTTGAAATTTTTTCAAAGTCCCTTAAAAATTTTCCAATTTTTGTCCCAATTCTTCCCATTCCCATTGAAACTTTTCAAATCCCTCTCAAAATTGTAGAAATTCTGTTAAAGCTTTTAAAATTCTCTCTAGAATTTTCAAAATCCATGTCCACATGTTTACAATTTCACGTAAAAAAAATGCTAAAATTCCAGTTGAAATTTTTTCAAAGTCCCTTAAAAATTTTCAAATTTTTGTCCCAATTCTTCCCATTCCCATTGAAACTTTTCAAATCCCTCTCAAAATTGTTGAAATTCTGTTGAAGCTTTTAAAATTCTCTCTAGAATTTTCAAAATCCATGTCCACATGTTTACAATTTCACGTCAAAAAATGGCTAAAATTCCAGTTGAAATTTTTTCAAAGTCCCTGAAAAATTTTCCAATTTTTGTCCCAATTCTTCCCATTCCCATTGAAACTTTTCAAATCCCTCTCAAAATTCTGGAAATTCTCTTGAAGCTTTTAAAATTCTCTCTAGAATTTTCAAAATCCATGGCCACATGTTTACAATTTCAAGTCAAAAAATGGCTAAAATTCCAGTTGAAATTTTTTCAAAGTCCCTTAAAAATTTTCCAATTTTTGTCCCAATTCTTCCCATTCCCATTGAAACTTTTCAAATCCCTCTCAAAATTGTTGAAATTCTCTTGAAGCTTTTAAAATTCTCTCTAGAATTTTCAAAATCCATGGCCACATGTTTACAATTTCACGTAAAAAAATGGCTAAAATTCCAGTTGAAATTTTTTCAAAGTCCCTGAAAAATTTTCCAATTTTTGTCCCAATTCTTCCCATTCCCATTGAAACTTTTCAAATCCCTCTCAAAATTGTTGAAATTCTCTTGAAGCTTTTAAAATTCTCTCTAGAATTTTCAAAATCCATGGCCACATGTTTACAATTTCACGTAAAAAAAATGCTAAAATTCCAGTTGAAATTTTTTCAAAGTCCCTGAAAAATTTTCCAATTTTTGTCCCAATTCTTCCCATTCCCATTGAAACTTTTCAAATCCCTCTCAAAATTGTTGAAATTCTGTTGAAGCTTTTAAAATTCTCTCTAGAATTTTCAAAATCCATGTCCACATGTTTACAATTTCACGTAAAAAAATGCTAAAATTCCAGTTGAAATTTTTTCAAAGTCCCTGAAAAATTTTCCAATTTTTGTCCCAATTCTTCCCATTCCCATTGAAACTTTTCAAATCCCTCTCAAAATTGTTGAAATTCTGTTGAAGCTTTTAAAATTCTCTCTAGAATTTTCAAAATCCATGTCCACATGTTTACAATTTCACGTCAAAAAATTCCTAAATTCCAGTTGAAATTTTTTCAAAGTCCCTGAAAAATTTTCCCATTTTTGTCCCAATTCTTCCCATTCCCATTGAAACTTTTCAAATCCCTCTCAAAATTGTTGAAATTCTCTTGAAGCTTTTAAAATTCTCTCTAGAATTTTCAAAATCCATGGCCACATGTTTACAATTTCACGTCAAAAAATGGCTAAAATTCCAGTTGAAATTTTTTCAAAGTCCCTTAAAAATTTTCCAATTTTTGTCCCAATTCTTCCCATTCCCATTGAAACTTTTCAAATCCCTCTCAAAATTGTAGAAATTCTGTTGAAGCTTTTAAAATTCTCTCTAGAATTTTCAAAATCCATGGCCACATGTTTACAATTTCACGTCAAAAAATGGCTAAAATTCCAGTTGAAATTTTTTCAAAGTCCCTGAAAAATTTTCCAATTTTTGTCCCAATTCTTCCCATTCCCATTGAAACTTTTCAAATCCCTCTCAAAATTGTTGAAATTCTCTTGAAGCTTTTAAAATTCTCTCTAGAATTTTCAAAATCCATGTCCACATGTTTACAATTTCACGTAAAAAAATTGCTAAAATTCCAGTTGAAATTTTTTCAAAGTCCCTTAAAAATTTTCCAATTTTTGTCCCAATTCTTCCCATTCCCATTGAAACTTTTCAAATCCCTCTCAAAATTGTTGAAATTCTCTTGAAGCTTTTAAAATTCTCTCTAGAATTTTCAAAATCCATGTCCACATGTTTACAATTTCATGTAAAAAAATGGCTAAAATTCCAGTTGAAATTTTTTCAAAGTCCCTTAAAAGTTTTCCAATTTTTGTCCCAATTCTTCCCATTCCCATTGAAACTTTTCAAATCCCTCTCAAAATTGTAGAAATTCTGTTAAAGCTTTTAAAATTCTCTCTAGAATTTTCAAAATCCATGGCCACATGTTTACAATTTCACGTCAAAAAAATGCTAAAATTCCAGTTGAAATTTTTTCAAAGTCCCTTAAAAATTTTCCAATTTTTGTCCCAATTCTTCCCATTCCCATTGAAACTTTTCAAATCCCTCTCAAAATTGTTGAAATTCTGTTGAAGCTTTTAAAATTCTCTCTAGAATTTTCAAAATCCATGTCCACATGTTTACAATTTCACGTCAAAAAATGGCTAAAATTCCAGTTGAAATTTTTTCAAAGTCCCTTAAAAATTTTCCAATTTTGTCCCAATTCTTCCCATTCCCATTGAAACTTTTCAAATCCCTCTCAAAATTGTTGAAATTCTGTTGAAGCTTTTAAAATTCTCTCTAGAATTTTCAAAATCCATGGCCACATGTTTACAATTTCACGTCAAAAAATGGCTAAAATTCCAGTTGAAATTTTTTCAAAGTCCCTTAAAAATTTTCCCATTTTTGTCCCAATTCTTCCCATTCCCATTGAAACTTTTCAAATCCCTCTCAAAATTGTTGAAATTCTCTTGAAGCTTTTAAAATTCTCTCTAGAATTTTCAAAATCCATGGCCACATGTTTACAATTTCACGTCAAAAAATGGCTAAAATTCCAGTTGAAATTTTTTCAAAGTCCCTGAAAAATTTTCCAATTTTTGTCCCAATTCTTCCCATTCCCATTGAAACTTTTCAAATCCCTCTCAAAATTGTTGAAATTCTCTTGAAGCTTTTAAAATTCTCTCTAGAATTTTCAAAATCCATGGCCACATGTTTACAATTTCACGTAAAAAAAATGCTAAAATTCCAGTTGAAATTTTTTCAAAGTCCCTTAAAAATTTTCCAATTTTTGTCCCAATTCTTCCCATTCCCATTGAAACTTTTCAAATCCCTCTCAAAATTGTTGAAATTCTGTTGAAGCTTTTAAAATTCTCTCTAGAATTTTCAAAATCCATGTCCACATGTTTACAATTTCACGTAAAAAAATGCTAAAATTCCAGTTGAAATTTTTTCAAAGTCCCTGAAAAATTTTCCAATTTTTGTCCCAATTCTTCCCATTCCCATTGAAACTTTTCAAATCCCTCTCAAAATTGTTGAAATTCTGTTGAAGCTTTTAAAATTCTCTCTAGAATTTTCAAAATCCATGTCCACATGTTTACAATTTCACGTCAAAAAATTCCTAAAATTCCAGTTGAAATTTTTTCAAAGTCCCTTAAAAATTTTCCAATTTTTGTCCCAATTCTTCCCATTCCCATTGAAACTTTTCAAATCCCTCTCAAAATTGTTGAAATTCTGTTGAAGCTTTTAAAATTCTCTCTAGAATTTTCAAAATCCATGTCCACATGTTTACAATTTCACGTCAAAAAATGGCTAAAATTCCAGTTGAAATTTTTTCAAAGTCCCTTAAAAATTTTCCAATTTTTGTCCCAATTCTTCCCATTCCCATTGAAACTTTTCAAATCCCTCTCAAAATTGTTGAAATTCTGTTGAAGCTTTTAAAATTCTCTCTAGAATTTTCAAAATCCATGTCCACATGTTTACAATTTCACGTAAAAAAATGGCTAAAATTCCAGTTGAAATTTTTTCAAAGTCCCTTAAAAATTTTCCCATTTTTGTCCC